>NW_026896759.1:0-10757 GCF_033153095.1 Gastrolobium bilobum | reverse complement strand
TAAACTTCTCATATAATTTATTTTCCACCCGACAGCTCTAATCCAACCCATCTGTAACCCGTGTAGTCCAAGAATCAGTCCACACTACCAATAAAGACATCTGTCAGTTTAGAGTCACGGAATTGCTCAATTACTTCGTTTATCCCGCAGAACATCAGAGTGGGATACACTGACAGACTTCCTACTCAATGCATCTGCTACCACATTAGCCTTACCCGGATGGTATTTTAACTCAAAATCATAGTCTTTTAGAAATTCAACCCACCTCCGTTGTCTCATGTTCAGCTCTTTCTAATCAAACAAATACTTTAGACTCTTGTGATCACTGAACACAGCAAATTTCATCCCATACAGAAAATGCCTCCAAATTTTAAGGCAAATACTATAGCAGCAAGCTCCAAATCGTGTGTCGGTAGTTCTTTCATGAGGCCTCAACTGCCTCGAAGCATAAGCAACGACCTTCCTTCTTGCATCAACACACACCCAAACCTTTCTCGGAAGCATCACAATATAATTCAAACTCACCTTCCGGATCGGGGAAAGTTAAACACAGGAGCAGTAGTCAATTTCTCTTCGCTGAGAAAACAACTCTAACGAATTTCCTGAGTCCACACAAAAGGAGTATCCTTTCGGGTCAATCGGGTCAATGGCAGTACCATTGTAGAAAACCCCTCAATAAACCTCCGATAATAACCAGCAAAACCCAGAAAGCTGCGGATTTCAGTAACCGTTTTTTGTCGTTCCCAGTATATAACAGCATCAATTTTATTTGGGTCAACAGCAACACCCCTCTCAGACGGCTTCAATTTTTATCCTTTAACACCTGTAACCAGAAATTGTAGAGTATATCAAGATGTCGTCGATAAACACAGATCCAAATACGGTTTACACTTGAACACTGCCTTTGTACCCAAAAGGCTTCACATACAACTTTTTATCCTTTATGGTACACCTGTAACACAGTCCTCAAATGCTCAACTTTATTCAATTTCCGGTAACTCATTAACCACCAGAATCGTAGAAATTTCAATCTCCTTGCCACCCACTAGACCACCCAAGAAAATATAACCCTGATCCCCAGCCTTCAAGGCTTTAATAGCATTACACATAGATAAAAAAGGAGACGGAGTAACCGAGGGCTTCTCATGAGACAATATCAACCTCTTGCCACAGCAATCAATCATTGCACAGTTTTGAGATAACCAATCCATGCCCAATATCAAATTAACAGAGGCCAGGGGCAATATAATTAAGTCAATAGTGTAACCCCTGCCTTCGTAGACAAACCCGACCTCTTTGCAAATGAAGGAGGAATCACTAACCTCTCCGGTAGCCGTCGTAATACGCATAGGGGGAATCATCCGTGATACTTTTAATCCCAACCCCTTAGCCACATATTCAGCCACGAACGAGTGCGTAGCTCCAGAATCAAATAAAACAGATAAATCAATATTAGAAATGAAAATTGTACCTTTTACCAAATTCGGCGCCTTCGCCGTCTGCTGTGCATTAGTAGTATAAACACGCCCAACTGTAGGTGCAGATGGCAAGGTCTGCAGATTCGCAGCCTGCCCAGTATTGCTCTGACAATTGTTGGCATAATGCCCAACCTTTCCACATCTGAAACAAGTCACCTGATTAACAGTACAAGGCCCTTGATGAAACCTCTTACACTTATCACAACGAGGAGCAGAATTTCTGTCATTATTCCCACTTCTCTGACCACCACCCCTTTTAAACTGACCTGGGGGCTGTCTTACTTGCAACCCCCTTCCTCTATTATTGTTTTGATGGTAGCCACCTCTGTTATTATTGCCGGGAGGAGCAGATGTCCTCGAAGAACCAGATTTTGGATATCTATTATAAACACTTTCAACCCGTTTACACTGAGTCACCAGATCTGCAAAGTTCCTCACAGCAGTATTAGACATTCTCTTTGCAATTTTCTCATTCAAACCCCTCTGAAATTTAGCAGAAAGAAACTCAGGGGTAGGCATCACACCCCCATAATTGGCAAATTTCACCAAATCATTAAACCTTGCCACATAGGCATCAATAGTCATGGTACCCTGTACCAACTTTTCAAATTCACCCTGTTTAGCCTCCCGAACATCCCGGGGAAAATATTCCTCATGAAATAACCTCTCAAATAAAGCCCATGTAATCTCTTCCCCTTGAATAATGAAAGGCTGAGATGCAGTGTACCACCACTCGTGGGCATCTCCCTCTAGCATATAAACAGAATACAACAGCCTCTGGGGATCCTGACACTCCATAACCTGAAAGATTTTATCCATACACCTCAACCAAGTAGTCACTACCTTCGGGTCCCTTGACCCCTGAAATGATGGCGGCTTGTGCTTTCTAAAAGAGATGAGCCTCTGCTCATTAGTACCTGCAAACACTTGCCCAGCAATCCCAGCAGACTGAGCAACCACAGAAGGATCCACAGAAGGATCTGGAACATAGGTGGGATCAGTAGTGTGATGACTAGCCTCTGTCGAATGATGACTAGCCCCACTCCCCTCATGCTGAGGAGTAACAGATGGCGTACGGGTAGCAGTATCCGTAGCCGTATGTGGAGGAGAATCATCCCTCCAGTGCCGAGCCCTGTCCTCCCTCATCTCATTCATGAAGGCATGCATCATATCCTGATTATTTTTCATCAGGGTCTCGGTCATAGTTCTATTGGCAGCAGTCTCTTCCTGCAGAGCATTCAGAACTGCAGTAATAGGATCTGGTGCTACTAAATGACCTGCACCTCTAGCTCCACGGCCACCCCGTGCCCTGCTCATGATATCTGTACATGTAACACAAAGGAATGAGCTGATCAGACCCACACTGAGGAATCACATATACATTAATCATAAATAGTTCACAGATAGCTATGCAACACAAGATACAGTAATACATTATCAGAGTTCCCTCACAAACTGCTCTGATACCATAAAATGTAACAGCCCGTTACGTACCGGTATTGTTAACATTAATTATGATATTAAGCGCAGTTACAATCACAGCAGTTCATTTATAAAACGCGAATAAATTTTTTCCGATTATTACGCGAGCATTTAAAACATAAAAAGGCGTAATAATTAAAAGCTGTGACCGTAACCATAAACTCTTGCGGAAGACTTATTTAAACTATTTTTATCACTTACGTTACTTATTATAAGTTACTAAGAAGTTCCATAAACTCACTTAGCCAATTTCCAACTTTACGTTTTACACCAATTCGAATATGTTACACTCTAAGTTTTTCTGCGACCAAACAGATCGCAACCAACCCTACTTCTCAGATTATATCTTTGTGTTACTTAATTCCCTTTTTAACAAGCTAAAATACGCTCAATTCGGAGCTCATTTGCTCCGGTTATCGCCGTTTGAAGTTGGATAAGCAATTAGCCCAAACAACCCCAAAAACAGCTCCAAACCACTCACATTGCTCGAATTACTGCACTCAATCCACTCAACCATTTGCCCTCAAATTTTTATCCTACAAACTAGGCATCTCAAACTTCATTTTGATATATCACACGCTCAATTTTACTGAGAAACGAAGCGGGAATTAATTTCCCAAATCCGGTCCAGAATCTGCCTCAGGTGCAGGGGCACATGGGCAGTCCGTGTTTATCTATTTTTTTCAGGCCGAAGATCAACCCAGATTTTCCTCAAACTTGGACACAAGGTAGAGGACATCTCAACCTTCAAAATGGCGTATGGCACGTCCCTAGGGGACTTCTATGGAGGGAGATATGCTCTCCCGAAGTTCGCCTAAAATCTGCCAATTCTACAGAAAATTCGCCAGAGTTTCCTTTGTTTTTCCAATAATCCCAAATTTGTAAAAGATCATTTAAACCTCAAATGTACCTAATAAACACATGATAATACAGTAATAATCCAATGGGTGGTACACACAAGGACCAACAACGCCTTGGGGCACTTACAACCCAATCCAGTTTATAGTTATTAAACATAGAGTCCATATTAATCATTCTTAAGTAGTTGCAATCACTAACACATTTTTCATGCATATTTCCATCATACATATTATCATAACCTAAAATAGGCCTAAGGCCCTTCCATCATAATTAGACATGCATCAATACTATTACAATATGGCTTTACAAATTACAACTTGAAACTAAAACTTCAAATTACATTCTTCTAAAATTTCTACTTAATTTAAAAGACAACATAACCAAATACATCACTACTAGACTTAGGCAAAATGGCATGAACAAGATGCTAATGAAGCTACTAATAAATAGAAATGACATGTTCATGCCCTAAGTCTAGCCTAGGCCACACGGCCAACAAAATGCAAAATAAGAAACGCTCCATCGCTCACTCTGCGGGCCTCTTGCCCGAGGCTCCTGCTCCACTGCTACCTCCTGAAATAAATGCCCCGAGACGGGGTGAGATATACAAATATATCTCAGTAACCAAGAGGTTCTGGAGAAAACTCCACCCAATGGTTCACTTCGATGCATATCAATAGAATACAACAACCACTTTGAAAACGGGATATAGCAAGGGATTTAGAGAATGGGGAATATAAAGAAAACAAAATACGACGATACGGGATGGTAACCCCAATTCCACGTACGCCCTCGGCATATATAAGCCTATGGGTATCATCCAAGGTGTGTTCACAGAAACCACAACCATGATGCCCAAACCAACCAAAACGCCAAAGACATTCCTAGTGTGCTCCTACCCGGATCACACACCATGACCGCAGTCAACTGGAACTCCCTCCTGGAGACCTATCCAGCGGAAGTCCGAAAATGCCCGAAGGCTAATAAAACTGTCTATTGGCCAGAGACTCGGTACATAAGTACCCATAGCAATAATGCATGCATGCTCATGTGTTCTATACTATTCATACACACTTCCTACCATTGCCATCAACTGGCAAGGTGGAACAGAAAAGGGGAACAAGCCCCAGTACCAAGAGGTTACCTTAATTCGTGTTTCCACAAGCTCCGCAGCAGCTTATCCCTCAACTCGGTACACAGCGGAATGCCTACACAGAGGACATTCCCAATCACTCTCAGTTCAACCCATACATGTTAATTTATAATTACACATGTAATGAACCAATTTCTTACCTCAATCCACTTGGTCCCAGACCAAGGGCAATTCACTGATTCAAGATTCGGGATTCAGGTCGACGTACGGCAACCTATACAATAACGTACATCCATCAGTACTCGTCAAATAGTATCAAAACGCAAAACACAAAAATCCTCCCCATCCTCCCTTGATGGTTCGGCCATTGTAGTGTAAATGTGAGATTTATTTTTCTAAATTTTCTTTCTCATTTTGTTACGTCTCATTAGGTTGTCAATAGGCCGGTTCAAGTGCCGGTTCGTCATTTTCGCGTCGAATTACATCAAAACGCGAAAATCGCCAAATCACCCCTTTTCCCCTTGGAGGTTCGGCCATGTAGGTGTAAATTTGAGATTTATTTTCCTAAATTTTCTTTCTCATTTTATAACACTCCCTTAGGTTGTTTAGAGGCTAGTTCAATCGTCGTTTTTCCGTTTTTCGACATTTACGCATCGTTTTGCGAAATATTTCATTCTGGGCTCATTTAGGTCTCTAACACAATTCATTTTTCTCCATTGATTCAAACACTCTCCAAGCACAACACAACCCATCTAAGCACCATATAACTACACAATTCATTATCCAAACCATTTTTCAACATCAATTCCTCAAAGAATCGAATTTTAACCTATGGCATTCCAAGGAATTTCCATACAACTTTAATCATTCCAACCATCATACAACCTATTATATCATCATACCATCATGCCACCATCATCAAACAAGTCTCAACACCAAAATTCACAAATTCCAAAATCATGATCATCAATTTTTTCTAAGTTAAAAATCATCACATTTCACTTAAAATTTTCATTGCATTTCTAGCATTACTACATCATTTTAAGGCATTATCATCTAATAGACATTTTCCATTTGAGCTCTCTAACACAACACATCATAAAATCCCTCTTTAGGGTTCATAAACACAATTTACCAATCAACCATTGAAATGTTGAAATAACTTACCCAAATGCAAGGCAAATGACTCCTCCTAGGTATACTCCACCATTGGAGCATTCCAAAGCTCCATGAACACCAAATTCCACAAGTGAGCCGCGGCCTTTGAGGGGGAGGATCTCAAAATCCAGCCACTTTCACGACTCAAGGATAGCACCAATGGCTTTAGAAGGCAATTTCCAACAAATTTCAAGTTAAACTTTGTTGAATTTGGTTAGGATTTGAGTGATTTAGGTGGGAAGAAAATTTGAAAGAAAACTTGGAGAAAGAAGGAGGGGGGCTCGGTTTTTGGCTGAAGGAGGGGTGAAAGAGGTGATGAATAGTACTTTGATGAGGTGTTTTAAGTGAATTTTAAGTGGGGTGGGTCCCACGCCACCTCACGCGATTTAAAACGCGTCCAAACTCTCACTAAACGTCCGTAAATTCAAAACTTATTTAGAAACTCTAATTTTTAACATTAACTATTCTCCTTTAATTATGCTTGATCAGATGAATTAAGAGTTCTCCACTCGTTCGGAGAAAACACTGTTTTAAGCTATTACGCGCGCCATTGGCACGCTTCCCCAAACTGTCTTAATTTCATCGAATATCATAAGAAATCATATTTCCTAACTCATTAGACCATTTTTAACTCATATTTGAAACCTAGAGCTCAAAATTCCACTGGCACATTTTACGGTGCAATCGTAACGCGATATTTTTACCCGCGAAAAACACTATTCACTGATTTTTCTGAAACTTGCCTATCCACTCAATTTTTCGTTCTGAACCCATTTCCGGGGTTATTTTTACCATATGAGACCTTCTACTCAATTTTTATCTTCCTAGGGTTGCGTGTTGGCTAATTACCGTTTTGCCCTTTCTTTGTATTTTGGCCTAATCTTTAGGATTTTCACTAATCCATCACTTGATTGCTCACTTAATATTTTAATTACTTGATTTAAAATCGTGAGGTGTTATACTCACCCCAACTTTTTAGAATTTTGTCCGCAAAATTAAATCATACCTGTCCGCTAACTCAGGATATAGCCGGAGAATCTCCTCCTCCCGCTCCCAAGTAGCCTCCTCAGGTGTACGTCCTTCCCATTGAATTTTCAGCATTGGAATCACTTTGCTTCTAAGCTTCTTTTCACTGCGGTCAAGGACCTCAACAGGGCCTATAGGAACTTTCAAATTCTCTCTGATTTCAATATCGTCCGGTATCACCACATGCGATTCATCCGGAATATAACGCCGCAGCTGTGATACATGAAAAACATCGTGTAGATTTGACAACTGTGGGGGCAAGGCAAGCTGATAGGCCACTGGTCCTACTCTTTTCATTATTTGATATGGCCCAATAAAACGAGGACTCAGCTTCCTCACTCCCAATGCACGTCCAACACCGGTAACTGGAGATAACCGCACAAAAACATGACTGCCTTCCTCTTGGGCGGCATGCAAGTTACCACATACGCCAGTCAACTCAACAGATAACGCATCCTTCTCCGACTGAAGGGCAGCTTTCTCGGCAGTCAACTGGCTATTCGCCGCCTGGAGCCCCTTTTTCTCGGTTGAAGACTCATCCAATAACTTTGATAAGTCATCCTTCTCCTGCGACAGGCGTTGCACCACGTCACTAGCCCCCTTCAGTTCTTGGTTGCTGTCAGATAAAGTTTTATTGGTTGCCTTCAGGTCACTAATTTCCTTACCCAACCGCCCGATCTCGGCCGTTAAGGACTCAATCTTGCGCCCTTTCTGTACCAAGGCATCATGTTGGGTAGAACAACGGCTGTCAACAGCAAGAGTAGCCTCCCGGGTTCCCACAATCTGACCGATCATTACCTGTGCGCAGTCAATGATGTCTTGGCGATTAATTTGCTGTGGTACGAACACGTTTAAATCAGGATTAGGGAAACTAGAGTTCAGATCCCTCTCGGATAGCTTCAGGATCTGCACTAACGAAACAGCCGCAGGCGTTGAAGTTCCTTCGACAGTAGCCATGACAGGTACCCCCGCCCTGTCCGGAGTATCGACCACCACCATGTCATCACCGCCAGGGGCGTCCGAGAAACTCTCCATGGCAAATGAGAGACTACCACCTGATTGACCAGACTCAGTCGGCTCCACCCTAACCTTTTTAGCTCTTTTAGGCGAGCTTAAATCCTCGCTAGCAACCCTCTTCCTTCCAGAAGCCGTTGGTTTAGGAGGAATAACTTCAGGTGCAGAAGGGTTGACCGCCAAACTCTGGGCATTCTCCTGCACATCCTTAATAACTGGGCCGCCAGTCCTCCTAGCAAGCTCCTCGGCAGGAATGTCCGCTGCAGACCGAACCTTCCTTTTAACAATGTTCAGCACTTTCCTTTTTCCCTTGTCGACTCCCTTACTTGGGGCGACGGGAGCGACAACAGGAGCGACAACAAGTGATTTATATAACATTTTTGCACTATTTCTTGTGCGCACAAATATTATAGTTTGCCCCAGATTCTCTTCTCTTTCGAGTATGTATTCTTTTTTCACTTCAATCTTAGAGAGTTCATCAGGACAATGAACTTTATATTGCTTTACGGCGTCTAAAGATAGTTCCTTCACAAAAAGTGTATTATAATCCTGCTTAACTGTCCTTGAAACAAAATTCTGGACAATGTCATTCAATGTAGCAGAAAATAGAAGAACCTAGATATACACAAGTCAATCAAAATCTTCTTAGATGAGAAAAGAAACTAAAAAAACAACTACATCACATACAAGCACACACAACATTTGAATCACATACAAAGCAACCAATCTTGGTAAAATGTTCATTTAAGTACATACGCAATGGTTATGGTGCACAAAAATAACAAGGAACAGTTATAATTCCATTCTAAATAGATTCAAATTAAATTATAGCAAACCATTAGCATCAATCAAATTAACATTCAATCTTCATATCTATGCAATATTATTTGATTGAGCATGATGTACTACGTAAAAAATTCCTCATACTTTTTTCTGTTCTTATAAGATGAATGAATCACTTTACTCTTTTAAATATACTTCACAAGTTGCACAAGGGCTCAGGGAGAGCATGACCTTCCATGAATTGGAAGGTGTTCTACCCGAACAGGTTGAAGGATGGGTGACGATAATTTAAACAACATGTATACATGGATGTGTTGTCCCTATGGATTGATAAATTCTTGCATAGATTTGATCTACACAAGTCATATAAATAAAACCAAAACATAAACTAATACATTATCATTTTAAAAGTAGTAGATTGACACATATATCATGTAGTTATTTAATGTAAAATGACGATGTGTCAGTGTGTACTTAGCTTAGGCTATGCAACTTGTAGACTAAGTCTATGCCAGAATTTCTTGGATGGATGAAAATGCCATGCACACAAGCACACTACGCAAGAAAGAGTTCAACAAACCTGACAGTTAGAATTGAATTTTTCTATTCCTTTCATTATCCTCAGGGAATCATCTTTAAATCCATCCTGCAAAGTTTACAGTAATTAAGCAAGTTAGGGCACAACATATTTAGAAACCGAACTGCGAATACCTCTACTTTAAAAAACAAAAGAAAATCACAATACTAATTCAGTAAACCATAACAATTCCCTGAACCTAAAACTAGGTCCTAGGATCTCTAGAATACTTACTAGAGAGTAATTACTAACTAGAAAAAGATATATATTATCAAGAGTTAAAAGTTAAAACAAGCGGTCTACTAGTGCACTCTTCCTCTTTATCCATCATTAAAGGAGGAGAGTCACAACTTACCATTTAATTGTAACTTATTCTATTAAAAAACAAGGGTGTTACCAACTCCCCAAAAGATTGTAACAATAATAAGCTAAGGGAGAATGATAAGGCTATGTGCTTGCCTAGTCCAAGGACAATGAAACCTCAAATTCTAAATAAACAACATTTCATTATCACGATAGAATTACCTTAGCAAGCATTTGATCAGCCTCATCAAAAACAAGAATCTTCAACCTTGTCACCCCAAGTTTCTTATAATTCATCCACTTATTAATCGTGCCAGGGGTCCCAATAACCACTTGAGCCATAATCGGTGCCCGTTTCGCTATCGGCCAAGCATCCCTACTGCCTGCTGGTATAGCACATTCTGAGCTAATCCCCGTGTACTTTCCCATCTTTCGGAGAACTTCAGTATTCTGCCACACAACACAATAATCATCAAGCTACAACTAACACAGTCACAAATCACAATGTTCGATAACAGTGATTAACAAACGAATAAAAAAAAAAGGAAAGTTCACCAATGCCGGTTTGTTTTAGAATCATCTATGGCCCAGTGTTTTTTATCACATATGTCCCATTGATTTGTAAAAAATAAAAAAATCACGAGGAAAAGTTCGATAACAGTGATTAACAAACGAATAAAAAAAAAAACAAACAGGAAAGTTCACCGAAGCTGTTTTGCTTTAGAATCACCTATGACATATGTTCCATGGTTTGTAAAAGTAAAAAATCACGGGAGCAGATAAAAAAACATATACTTTTGCAAACCACACGAGTGATAAAAAATAATCAAAGGCATAGGTGATTTTGCAGTAAATGGTTTGTTTTAGAATTACTTATGCCTTGAGATTTTTTTTTATCACATATACCCATGTGGTTTGTGAAAAAAAAATTACAGCTGCATGTGTGATAAAAAACATAACTTTTTGCAAATAGACAGTTTAA
>NW_026896758.1:0-246190 GCF_033153095.1 Gastrolobium bilobum | reverse complement strand
GCAAGCTCTCAAACTGTCTATTACAGAAGTGCGTACCACCATCACTGATGATTGCACGAGGAACTCCAAATCGGGTGAAAATGTTTTTTCGCAAGAAATTGACCACGACTTTGGCATCATTTGTGGGCAAAGCAACCGCTTCTACCCACTTGGACACATAGTCCACAGCCACCAGGATGTATTGGTAAATCAATCCCCCAAACATCAAATAATTCTACCTCCAGTATGCAGTTGAGGGGCATCTCATCTTTGCGGGATATGTTTCCCGTCCTCTGGCACTTATCACATCGCTCTACAAAGTCTCGTGCATCCTTGAAAATTGTGGGCCAATAATACCCACTTTGCAACACCTTCTGTGCAGTTCTGTTGCCTCCAAAGTGTCCTCCATAGTCAGATGCATGACAATGCCACAAAATATCCGACATCTCGAATTCCGCTACACACCTGCGAATAACACCATCAGCACATTGAAAATAGAGAAAAGGGTTATCCCAGTGGTATCTCCTTGTATCATGAAGGAATTTCTTCTTCTGCTACCACGTTAGACCTTCGGGCATTGAACCAGCAGCTTTGTAATTTGCAAAGTTTGCAAACCATGGATGCATAAGTACTGCCATCACTTGCTCATCAGGAAAAGATTCATTGACCTCAATTTCAGGTCCTTCTTGTAAGTTCTTATCTTGAATCCTAGACAAGTGGTCTGCCACTTTATTCTCCACTCCCGCTTTGTCTTTGATTTCCAAATCAAACTCTTGAAACAAGAGCATCCATCGTAGCAACCGCGGCTTTGCATCCTGCTTGGTCATCAAATACTTAAGAGCAGCATGGTCAGTGAATACAATAACTTTAGAACCTATCAAATAAGATCTAAATTTATCTAAAGCATAAACTACTGCTAGCATCTCTTTTTCAGTAGTGGCATAGTTGTGCTGTGCCGCATTAAAGACCTTGCTAGCATAGTAAATAACATGCAACAACTTGTTCTTACGCTGACCCAATACTGCACCCATTGCATATGCGCTCGCATCACACATAAGTTCAAAAGGAAGACTCCAATCTGGTGCCGTCAAAACAGGCGCCGTGGTAAGCTTTTCCTTCAACACATTGAATGCATTGAGGCAAGCTTCGTCAAAAAGGAACTCATTTTCCTTCATCAGCAACTGGCTAAGAGGCTTGGCAATCTTTGAAAAATCCTTGATGAATCTCCGATAAAAACCTGCATGGCCTAAGAAACTTCGCACACCATTAGCATTAACGGGAGGGGGAAGTTTTTCAATCAACATCAACTTAGCCTTATCAACCTCAATGCCTCTTGAAGAAATTTTATGGCCCAACACTATACCATCGCGCACCATAAAATGACACTTTTCCCAATTTAAAACCAAACTCGTTTCTTGACATCTTTTCAGAACCTTAGCTAAGTTAACTAAGCATGAATCAAAGCAAGAACCAAAAACAGAGAAATCATCCATAAATACCTCTAAACATTTTTCTACCATATCAGAGAAGATAGAAAGCATACACCTTTGAAATGTTGCAGGTGCATTGCAGAGGCCGAATGGCATTCTTCTGTAAGCAAAAACTCCGAACGGGCATGTGAAAGCAGTTTTCTCTTGATCCTCTGGTGCCACTGGAATTTGATTGTAGCCGGAATAACCATCTAAGAAGCAATAAAAATCATGCCCGGCTAACCTCTCTAGCATTTGGTCAATGAAAGGAAGAGGAAAATGATCCTTCCTTGTAGCATCGTTCAGTCTCCTGTAGTCTACACACATCCTCCACCCAGTAATGGTTCTGGTGGGGATTAACTCATTCTGCTCATTTTTCACAACAGTTACTCCTCCTTTCTTTGGGACCGTCTGTACTGGACTCACCCATGCAGTGTCAGAAATTGGGTAAATCATCCCAGCATCCATGAGCTTCATCACTTCCTTGCGGACTACTTCCTTCATGGTGGGGTTTAGTCTCCTCTGAGGTTGTCTCACTGGTTTGACATTATCTTCCATGAGAATCTTGTGAGTACAAAAAGAAGGGTTGATGCCCTTCAAGTCAGACAAAGACCACCCAATGGCTTTCTTGTGCCTTTTGAGCACCTCTAGCAACTTATCCTCTTCATCTGTAGACAAAGCTTTATTTATGATGACGGGGTACTGCTCTTCATCTCCCAAGAAAGCGTATTTCAAAGTCTCTGGTAACTCCTTCAATTCTGTTTTAGGTGGCACAGGAACTGAGTCATTTTCGTTCTTTTTTAGAACTTCAAACACAACCTCTCGCTCTTCTGTTGGAGTGGCTTCATCCTGAGATTGTAACTCTTCTCTAAGCTTTTGATCATCAAGATCTTCTTCTTCAAGCTCTTCTTCACACACTTCAAGTCTGAAGCAATCATTCTGATCAATTGGGTTTTTCATAGCATCAAAAACATTGATGGTGATTTTCTCATCGTTCATCCTCAACTCAAGCTTCCCTTGCTCGACATCAATCATGGCCCTAGCTGTGGCTAAGAATGGTCTGCCTAATAGAAGGGGTATTTCACTTTCTTCCTCCATGTCTAGCACAAGAAAATCAGCAGGGAAGATGAACTTGTCAACTTTAACAAGAACATCTTCTATGATCCCATTAGGTCTCCTCAAAGAACGGTCAGCAAGCTGTAGAGAGTCCAATGATTTGCAAATTGACAATGGCATCAGATTGATGCTTGCTCCAAGATCGCATAGTGCTCGGCCAACATTGGTGTTGCCTATCGCAATCGGGATATTGAAACTCCCTGGATCGCGAAGCTTTGGTGGAAACTTCTTCTGTATAATGGCACTGCACTCCTCAGTGAGTGCTACTGTCTCACATTCCTGCAACTTATGCTTTCTAGACAACAAATCTTTCATAAATTTAGCATAATTAGGCATGTTAGCTAAAGCTTCAGCAAAAGGAATATTTACTTGCAACTTTTTAAACATATTTAAAAACCTGGCATATTGTTGCTTTTGTGCTTGTTGCTTCAGCTTCATAGGATAAGGAGGTTTTTCAAAACGAGAGAAATCCATTGGTTGCTTCAGAGCTTCAACAGCTTTCTCTTTTGCGTCTCCTTTGTCTTGCCTTGTAGGTTCTTCTTTCTCAGTTGCAGGCGTTTCTACCTCTTTTTCTTGCTCTGGCTCGATCACTGGTTCATCAACCTTCACTTTCTGAACCCCTTTTTGCTTGTCTTGAGGAGTGATCACAATTCCACTCCTGGTTACAATAGATTTGCAGTCTTCCTTAGGATTCACAATAGTATCTCCAGGAAACTGCCCTTGAGTTCTTTCAGCCAACTGCCTAGACAACTAGCCTATCTGACTCTCCAAGTTCCGGATGGAAGCATCCTGGTTCTTGTGGTAAGCTCTTGTCTCATTAATGTGATCATTAGTTGTCTTTGACAGTTGTATCATTGCTTTCTCCAACTCAGATGGCTCTTTTTGTGGCAGAGGAGGAGGTTGTAGATAGTTGTTGGATTTATAATCCAAGCCACTCCCTTGGTTCCTCCTTTGAAAGTTATTTCCTTGGCCGCCATTCTGATTCCTTTGGTAACCTTGAGTATTCAGTGGAGGCCGTGGATCATACCAAATTCCATTGACCTGGAATGGTTCAGCTTTATTGAGTGTAGGGCACTCATTAGTGTCATGCGGCTCCTTGCAATACTCACAGTTAAATATATCAACCTTGGATGTTGAGAGCTGCATCTTGTCCAGCTTGGCATTCAAATTGGCCAATTGCTGGGAAATCACTTTGTGCTCAGCTAGTGATGCATCATTATTCCCCAATTGTAAAATTCCTTTCTTGGGCTGAATAGATGGGAATGCTGCTGCCATAGACGCATTCTCATTCCTTGCCATTAAATCCAGCAGCTCTAAAGTCTCATCTGCTGTCTTCTTTCCTATGGTGCCACCAGCTGCACCATTGACAATCATTCTGCATTCTGGCGTCATCCCATTATAGAAGACTCTGACCTTCTTTGTATCTGGCAAGTCATTTTGTGGACACTTTCTGATCAGCTCCTGGTATCGAGTCCAGGCTGCACATAAAGTCTCTCCTGGTTGTTGGGTAAAATTGGTGATTTCATTCACCAACTTATTGTACTTTTCCATGGAAAAGTGTTCAGCAAAAAATTTTGCCGCCAAATCCTCCCATGTTCTGATGCTGTTGGGAGCTTGTCGATCCAACCATTTAAGAGCTCTCCCGGTCAATGCAAACGGGAACAATCGGAGTCTGATCGCATCGTCTGACACTCCGTTGTGTTTAGTTGTATCACAGATCCTTAAAAATCTGTCTATGAAGTCATGAGGATCTTCATAGTCCTCTCCACCAAACTGAGTTTTCTCAATCAAGGTGATGAGTGCTGGCTGGATGTCATAATTATTAGCAGCAATCGGTGGTTTGACAATACTCGAGTTTGGCCTTGTGAATTGAGGAGCCAAAACTGATTCCATCAGCTCAGCTGCTGGTGGATTTTCTTCTGCCATCTCTGTTTCTACTTCAAAGTGTGAAGTAGAATTTTCTGCTTCAGAATGTGAAGTAGAAGCCTCTGCTTGCCTCCTCTGCTTGGTATGTTGTCTTATCCTCTTTGCAGTCCTTTCTATCTCTGGATCGTAAATCAAAGTTGCAGGATCAACTGTACCACGCATAAACTAAAGCAAACAGATTAGTAACACAAAGATCCAAGCAAGAAAATCAAAAGTTATAAATAACTTGGCGTAGTCAATCCCCGGCAACGGCGCCAAAAACTTGTTGCGTAAAATCGGCAAGTGCACCGATCGTACCAAGTAATAAAGAGTGAGTAGAGTATCGTCTCCACGAGGATTGAGGCACCTAAGTTGTTATAACTATTCCTCTCTTGTTGGATTAATCAAAATAGGTTGAGAATGATTGTAGTTCATGAAACAAACTAAAATAATTAAAGTAAAAATGTAAATGATTCCAAAAGTGTTTTCAGAATGCAAGAACAAAAGATTAAGGATTGAGAAAATATTTGAGAAAATATTGCGGTAAAGAGAAACAAACACCTTTCCGATCCCCACCTTGCAACTTGGATTACGTTTACATTTACCTATTCAATTGATCGAACAATTCATCATCTTTTATATGAGTAGTTAAGCCCTAATCCCTTAGTGACTTTAACCTTGTTAACTCTATTAGAATCCTAATCCCTTGGAAATCCATTTTTGAGTTAACCCTTAGAATCAAAGAACCTTTAACGTTCGCTGTTCATGTAGCCTATCCCTAGTGCGTACATGAACAGTTATCTTATTTTTTTGTCAGGAATTAGAATTCCAACATCCCTGTTGTAACCCTAACCCTCGCAACCCTACTAGATTGATCAGTTCCAATAGAATTATAGAATGAAGAACAAGAAAAGATAAATGCAATTAAAATAGATAAACATAAATTTCAACCAAGGTACAAGGGGTTCACATCAAGGGTTGTGACCCTTACCACAATGATAAAACTAGCCAGACATGTTCATGTCTGACAAAATAACAATAAAAGAAAGTAGCATTTAAAACCTAGAAGAGAAAGGGAAGATGAAGATCTTCCGTCTGGATCGATCGAACCCTTGAATCTCCGAGAAGCTCCAAGGACTCTCTGCTTTATTTGTTGTTTTTTTCTCCTTGATTCTCCAAAAGTCCCTTCTTCTTATGTTTCTGATCCTTTTATTAGGTTTTGGGAAAACCTATTTCCCTTTGCACTCCAATTGGGCCTTATTTTAGCTGATTCGCACTTAAAAATATATCGCCCGCGCACGGGGCGCCAAGCCTGGCGCCCCAAACTTGGGAGAAACAGAAGCTGAATCTGTAAACGGCGCCCCGGGCGCCAACTTTGGAGCGTCGTGCGCCACCTCCCGTGCTTCGTGCGCGACCGAAACAGAAGCAAATCGTCGATTTGGCGCCCCGTGCGCCAAGTACCGCGCCCTGTGCGCCAGTTTGGCGCTCCGTGCGCCAACCGCCGCGCGTCGTGCGCCAGCGGGAAATTTGGTTTCTCCGTTTTTGCTCCTTTTTGCGGTGTTTCCTGCTATTTAAACATATAACTCGAGTGAGAACATGATTGAGAAGGAATAATCAATATTTCTTGCATTTAATGACTATTTTCACTCCTTTATGATTAATTCCTTGCTTCTTTCAAGTTAGAAAACATCATATGCTAGACGCACATCAGTATTCTCCAAAGAGGCAATGGTTGCCTCAAACCTTTCGGGAAAGAAAACGAGAGTCTTTTGCACTAGCCTATTATCAGAGAGGTTAGTGCCTAGAATTCTTGCTTGATTTGTAATATTTATCAGAATACTCTTTAATTGTCTCAGACTCCTTCATCTGCAGTCTCTCAAATTCTCTTATCAGATTCAGCCCATTCATGCTTCTGATCCTCTCATCCCCTTGATACTCAGCTTTGAGGAAGTCCCAAATAGCTTTGGCTGATTCACAAGCCATAATTCTGCTGAAAATGGCAGGTGAGACAGCAGCATATAAACAAGACTTTGCCTTTGCTTTCCTTATTATCCTCTCCTTGTGAAACTTGATATGATTGATTGTTGGATTTCCTGGAAGGGGAGCAACTTCATAATCTTCTTCTACAGCTTCCCAAAAATCGCAACCCTCTAGATAGGCTTGCATTCTCACTGCCCAGACTTAATAATTTTCTCCATCAAATGTTGGTGGAGCCATTGCTGAAAAACCACTTGATTCTCCCTCCATCAATTTCGCAAGTCACTCACAGTCCCTTAAGATCAAAAAGGCTCTTGATACCAATGTTGTTCTCTGCAGAAAAAAGAATGGGCAGTAGAAGCTATATTTTGCAAAGGTGTTTTATTATGAAAACTAAATAAACTTAAATACAAAACTGAACTCTCTCGTAAGTTGCCTACTAACTTATTGTTCCACAATATCAACAGCAAACTAACAGAGCAATACAAAATTAAAATGCAGTTAAACATTCCTTAAAATAAAGCTGACAAATTAAAAAGAAACAACTAATTAACTCCTAGAAAATAGGACAATAGTAACAGCCTTGATACACCAACAACAGCAACAATCGAGACTGGATTAGACACATGACAGTGTCTTGCAGGCCACAAATCTCGTCCAGCAGTGTAGCGAGATACTCCAGAGTGTTGACATGTGGAAAAGATACATCTATTCTTGTTGGACAGCCCAGCGAGATAGGCCAGGATGCTAATACGTGAAAAAAGGTACACCTATTCTTGCTGGGCAGCCCAACAAAATTACAGCATTTTGTAGATGTGACAGTCTCGCTTATTGGCGTGTCAAGAATATGACGTCGCATTTAGAAAAAGTTTCATTGGATCGTGAGATAGTGATAATTAATACTCAAAACAGTGACAAAAGGGTGAATGTCTCGTCCGGCTTCCTCCCTGATGTAGAAACAGAGCATATTGTAGGTCAATCAACCATTACTAATTTACTATAAAAATTTGCCTCGCTTTAGAGATATACCTTTTGGAAGATTGCTTTGATTTGAAGAGAATATTGTACTCGAAGCAATCAATTGACATTGAAAGGGAAATGACAAATATGACATGATTTCACTTTGATTCAGTAGTGAAGTTCTAAAGATTGTGTTTGGAATCATTACAAATGCATTTGATTTGATTTGTAAATCAAATCTCGTGTTTGAAAACTTAACAAAAATTAAAAATGAATTGATTTGTAAAACAGCAAGGATTACAATCTATTAATTTTAATAATCTTGACAAATGAGGGCAAAAGTATAAAAGAAGAAAATCAAATCAAATCAGTTCTATTGTTTATAAGTTCCAAATATAAGATTTGATTGCTGAATCAAATGAAATGAAATGAAATCAAATCATTCTCGTAAGATTCAATATTCATTTTGTCCTAGAACGGTATGTCTCTAAAATTTATATAGTAATAATTGTCACTGAATTTGACTAGAAAATAATATCCACTTCCATTTAAAAATCTGAAGTCAGAATTAACAGTAATTACGCGGTGATAATGATATCCTGTTTTAGTTTTACTTTTCGGTCAATCGACTATGTCTTTTGGAATAATTAGAGCTTAGTTTCGCCGATAATGCAGCACTAACGCAAGAGAGTGTGGAAGAGTTTCTCACGAACGTACAAGGATTTTGCATGTGAAACCGAAGTGAAACTTTCAAGCAGTTTCTTCGTAATGTTATTGACACTGCCAAGTCTATATTAAAATGTGTTAGTCTGTGACTTTGGTCTGGTATGTGCTTGAACTAAATCCAATATTATAATAAAGCTGCTAGCACAATATTTGTTCTCTTCGAGGAGGTTCCAAATTTGACACAACTTTTACTCTTTGAACTTAATTGTGCTATATTAATTGTAGTTGTGATTTTGAACTCATGTTTTAAACCTTGATTGTTTGATTATGTTTTGACTCCTGGGACATAATTGTGTAATATGTCCAAAAAAATTTGAAACTTAAAATCAGAATGAGGCTCTTTAACATCCAAACCAAAACCGAAAATAAAGACATAGGATTACATTATAGATGTCATGTTACAAACTTACAACACTTCATAGTCTTTGGTTATAGCTAAACACTTTGATAACAGAGCAACACTGCCCTGTGTAGTGGCAGTTTGATTCCTCCACTGCTTGCACTTGCTTGTATATACAGCAGAAAGTCAAAGTACTTCACTACTTGTGCTAGAGTGCCTTTATTTTTTATGTTTGCGTGGAACAGTATTTAGGGGTACACCACTTACAAGCATGTGTAAGGTTTACCTGAATTACATACGGACCTTATACATATTTGTAAGTAGTGTGACTATATATATAGAATATACATGTGCAGGAGCTTTTAGTACACCTAATCAATGTCAACAGAACCCGAACCTGAAGGCTTTATGCAATCATCTGATTGAGACTCTGAAAAGCCATAAGGAAATCCATTTGAGAATGATGCTGTGGTATAGGCTGGATTCAGTGGCCACTCATAGCATCCCATTTGTGTGTTATTGCTAGGTACATAGCTTGAAACCTCTACAGATTTGTCACCATAATAATCGTTCTGTTCATATGTTACTACCGATGCTGGATGATTGTTTGGATATTGCTCCACTGTTTGATCACCTATTGAGTTAAGTTCACATCAAGGTCACTTACTATGGTTGAATCCAAATAGTCTCACTTTTGTGTCAAATACAACATTTGAAGTTTTTAATCAACTTATGCAAAAGACCTTGCTTAATTGAAAATACCTTGGGTTAACAAAGCAATGTTATCATTCAAAACAGCATCAATTTCCTCCAAGGTATGCCATCTTGCATATGCTTCTCTCACCAATTTTTCTATATAGCTCTGCAAATGTAGACAAATTAAAAACACCCATTAAGATGAATTAAAGAACCAAAACGTAACATAATTATAGTATAATTCATAAATTAATGGAACAAGGCGAGTCTTGAATAGATGGTTCACTGTACCTTATTCATATGGCTTAGGTCTCTGCTTGGAAATATGTGTCCATCTATATCAGCTCTAATTAATCTGCATATTGGATTCAGAAAAATAGTAAAATGAGGTCCACGGTATATATAGATCTTGCAGCCCATGTCACAAGTTAGTGCATGCTTGATTGTCACTTCCCACATTTTGTCTGACATACCAATGCCTAAAATCTGGTTGCACAAACATTCAACAAGAAATAATTAATTCCAAATAATTATTTCAGAAATCAAAATTTAATATATTTTTTTTTGTGACACATTAAAAAAAATAAGATATAATTATAGATAGATACCTTTCTTAACCTACGGGGATCAATAACTGCTAACTTGAGAAAGTCTTGTACTGTTTTGATTCCCTCTGAGGACAATTTTTTGTGGAAAGCTCCATCTTTCCCAATCTTCTCTAGGCGCCACACATCATCATGAAGCATTGGTGGGTGGTGTTTTTTGTACACTTCATATGTATAAAAACAAAATTAACAATAAATAAAATGTAGATACTTAGCATATAATACGAATGATAAATTACATTCACTAAAACGGATATCATGAAATTTACTTAAGATCAAAAAAAATATTTACTCTAAAATAAAATACCACTAGGTTGACCTAGTTTCTTTGGAAAGTTGAAACCATTGACTATAGATTAATCCCCAACCAGCAAGTTGCCAAAAACAGAGTAGATATCGGTATAAAATACAATAACAAATAAAAATAAATGCTAGTGTGCGTCATTGTGGCATTAATAAGTTGGGATTAGCATGTTGTTTTTCTTGATTTCACACTAAATGGTTGCATTGGTGGGACCTTGAGCATCCATTTCCGTGCTAGATAAGATTCTTAGCTGTGTATTTGACCAACGATCACTTTCCAGTCATCATAAAAGAATGTACAAATAAAATAAAAGAACAAAAAAAAGGGTAGAAGTGGCTATAGCTTGCTCGAAAAGGTGAAAAGGATATACCCTTTATTGCTGGAACTTGGAGGAACGACAACCAATGTTTCCATTAATATAAAGTGTGACATTAATAAACGTGGAACAACAATCAACTTGATCTTGTATTCGTTCACACACAAATAAACTATTAGATAGATTTTTAGTAATGATATTTTTACATTTTTATATAAATTTTATATTTTCGAAATCTTTATATAGAAATACAACGCATCTTATTGGATATTGCTCTACAAGAACCAATCCCTATACAGATAGTGATGTAATGAGTTTTGATATGTCCATAATTTGATTTGCTACTTTGCACAATTTAGCTGCATGAGGATTGATAAATTAAAGTTATCATTAAAAGTTGTAATATATTTTATGGCTATACTATAATTTTATAAAATATAAAACAAATAAATAATATTTTTACTTTGAAAGAATTTAGTTTTTGAAAAAAATATAAACAATAGATTTACACATGTGCTAATAAAACTAAAAAATATCATTTACCTAACAATGAGAACTTACAAATAGCAATTTAAAACTTCCTATCTTAACGGCAGAATCAAATTGTTACTATAGATCCTAACCACCCTTTTTTTTTTTGGTAAACGATCCAAACCACCCTTATTACATCTGTATGAACGCTAAAAACGGTTCAATTATACTAGTTTACTTTATTTTATTTTATTTGTTTGTTTTCTTTCTTTAAATTATAACGTTAGAATGTTAGTTTTCACTAATTTTTATAACAAAAATTCTTTTCAAATTAGTTGTAGCACTTACTAACATTTTTAAATGGGAAAAGTATGATTTTTTCTTTATCACATATAGGTACCTCTGTGGTTTGCAAAAGGATATATTTTTTTATCATATATATCTCTGTAATTTTTTATTTTTTTTACAAATAACAGGGGCATAGGAAGCAAATCACAAGGCATTAATCAAAAGGGAAAAATATTTAACTACAGTTATTTTAGTTAAAATTATTATTATTTATTTAATATTAAATTAAAAAAAAAAACATTTCACTCCCTCCCACCATGATTTTGTTTCTTTCACTATAAAATACAATAATTTTGATTAAAATAACACAATTCCTCGTCCTTAAAGGACAAAAACTAATCTCTATCTAAAATATCATTTTAACCCGTTTTCTTTTCTTTTCTTTCTTTCTGACCATCTTGATTCCCATTAAGTCATGGCATGAAATTGGATTTAAGACAATAATAGGCATTCATTGATAAACATGATATCTGTCAATGTCTATGCTGTCATAGTTTTGACACACATATGAAGACTAAAAAATCTTGTTAACAAATGGTACTCCTAGTCAGTAAAAAGCCGTTTAGTAAGAAATTTTTCTTTTAAAAGGAGTAGACTTTCTTTTCTGATCAGTACTTGTCAACAACCTATAACAATTACACAAAAGGACACTTGTACATCAACTTTATTTTATTTTTTGGAACAACGCCAACCAAATATTTAAAATTTATTAACAAATCAACTCCGAATAAATTAAAATAAAACAACAGTAGCATATTTGGGTTAACTACAATTAATGTGAGACTCATGAGAGGAACATATATATATGCAATATTTAATGAAAAAAAAAATTCATAACAAGTTACTCAAGCACAATTCACATACGAGAAAATTTGTATGTTGATTACTAAACAATATACTTGCAAATAGCAGAAAATCTGCATCATAAAAGATTGATAATAATATACAAGGGGAGAATCTTTTTATTCTGGTATAAAATTAAAAAGACTTATTTCCTATAGAATTATGAATTCCAAAATAAATAAAAATTAACAGTTAAGATTAAGTAATAAAAAATTTGAAGCAAAATATCAAGTTGATAAAACTTACATTCTCCACGGTGATCCTTCACGGTAAATGCCTCGGTCATGGCTTCACGAATCCGAAGACCTTGATTATTCCCTGGACTCACCCTCACTGCAACTCTGAACTTCCTGCTACGTATCCAACTAGAGTTATCTGTGAACTCTATGTCACCAGTTGGTGCAATTCCATCCCTCATGGTAAGGTTCAATTCTCCTGCAATCAATGGTCTCTTACCAGTTCTCTCTTTCACTATGTGGTTATTGAATTGCTCACTTGTCCAATAATCCTCATTATCATTTGGTGGAAAATCTCCATCAAGAACCACAATCTCTAGCTTTATTGGATAAGGAACACTTGTTTGAACCATTTGGCCATCATCACTTTTGTTAACAAGAATTATGTTGATGGGGTTACCATCAATGTCAAGTATTCGGCTACTTGTGAAAATTGGGAGTGAAAGCCTTTTGTTGAATGAGAGTTGCAAGCTTGATTGTTGTTCCATTGCTTGGATTCTCATTGAAGGAGACCTAGTAATAGAGCGCGGACAGCGTTGTCTCATAGCTCTATCAACCTCTTCACTCACCTATTTAACAAAAAATAAAAATAAAAAATACATAAACTTTCATGACAAAACTAATACATCAAATGATCACAACATAAAATAATGCTAAATTTTTCAACAATTTGTAAAAAAAAAAATGCATGCGGAGACCAAACTAACCCAAATATACATATATTATCACATTATATACTAATCTTATGGCGAATCTTAATGACTTACCACTCTTCTAAGCAAAGGTTCCAAGCCTGATAAAAGGTTTTGCAAGTTTTTCGCCATAACCACTTCTCCTATTACCCTGTCAAGAAGGATTCAATAGATGGATTAGCTAGAACACTGAAAAGTTTGAATCATAAAAGCTTTGATGAATGGATCAATTAAACTTAAGAAGAAAGGTTATTAAATAAAGAGCAATAAGTAGATTCAAGTAATCAAATGAACCCTAGATGCTAGATATATATAGTATACATACGAAGCAAAAGAAGGTCTAGTAGCTCTCATTCGTTTGTCGTTTGGCTTATCAGGGTCTTGATCAGAATTATCAAAAAACCTTTTCGCAGCCATTTTTTCTAAAGAATTTGGAACCTGATGAGAGTATGAAGGGTGGTTGTATTGAGCAAGATAAATGGAGGGTAAGAGCTGAAGAGAGGTTATATATAACTTGCTTTTTATAGCCAAAAATATAATAGGCTATAGAATTTGTACATATTATAATAAACTTAAAGAAAGGCGGAAGCTTCTTCGAAAATTGGAGGATATATCCAAGCAGTTAGCACAAATGGCCTAGGATGTGTATCATACGATGAAAAGACTTTGGAGTCAAGAGTCAATACTCAAGAACCATAGAAAGTCAACCCAATCTCTATACCTTCTCTCAGAAAGCTACATGGCTAATATATATAGACATGTAGGACCCAGAAAATTTTGAATTCCTCTCTTTATGGATTGAATGGCATAAAAACAAACAAACATGTAGCATTCCCTACGAGATTCGTATCAAATTGTTCAAAGTAAAAAAGGTATGTATATTTGCAGGATTTTCATGAATTATTTAAGGATTTTAAGGATTTCAAGGAAATTAGAAATATGTATATGTTAAGTGATTTCTAATCTAACATTATTCGGTGATTGCCTTGTAACCAATGCTCAGAAATAAGAGATTTCTCGGATTTCATGAACATTTTTATTTTTAAGAATGTTTTTGTTCTTTTCATATTATTGAAAATTTTCTATATTTAGTTTTTTGTTATGTTTGTCTTTTATGGTTAGAGCACTTGGGATGATACCAGTTTGGTCAAACTACGTGTTTCTAGGAAGGATCGATCAAAAGCGTGTTAGGGGCCCTCAATTGTCCTGAGTTCTCCAAGGCTTTGAAAGTCATGTACGAAAACAAGAAACTCACTTGTAATTACTTGGAGCAGCAAATTAAATGATTCTTAGTTGTTTGTTTTGAAGATAAGTTTTATTGGGAATGAATCGAAATGCATGTGTTATTTAATATGATCATATTACGTAAGAGGATTGTTGCGACATCGGCCAGTGCATCGGTCGTACAAGTAATATAGTGTAAAAGAGTGGGTTGTCGTTCCCACCTCGAAGACTGATCACTAATCACTAACTTATCTATGCAATTAAATTTGGATCGATTTTTAAAATGAATTTGTTGAGAATATTAATTTAATTTATAAAACAGAATTTTTAAAGAAAATATTTTTAATTTTTAATATTAAGAAATCAAGAACTGAATTCAAGAATTAATAATGCAAAGAAAGTGGTTTTAACTTTAATTAATAACAAACGTAGCTAAGGATTCGATTTTTCCAATAGTTTCTTAACGAGTTTAACTTTCATGCAATTAAAGTTCGCAATCAATTATTGACAATTCTTTCTAATTTAAGTGAATCATCAATCCCTTGGTGATTTAAGTTCTTTATTACTTTATTCCAAGGCTCTAATCCCTTATGGTTTTTTTCTAAAGCAAGCTTTAAGGTCAAGAGTTAAGCGTCATAGAATTAATAAGACTATTCCTAGAACATACAAATTCTAGCAATTAACCAATTGGATTCAAGCAAACAATATTCCTATTGACATGCAAAAATTTACTGCTCATTCAAGATTGATCAGATCATAAACAAGATTATACATTTAAAATAGGTTAATTGCATAATTGAAATACGAATAATAATTACATCAAAACTTAAACAGCGTTAAAGAATCCATTGATTTCGTCTCGCCCTAACTACATAAAGAAACTTAGCCTTGCATGTTCAATGAAACTAAATTAAAAAGATGAAAGAAAACAGTAATGGTTCATATAGACTTAGCGGGAAATTTAAGCGGTGATTCTTTCTTTCTTGTTATCTTCTTCCTTCTCCTATATAATCGTTTCTAGAAGTGCTTCTCTGCCTCCTCTTGAATCTCTGCCATCTTCCAAATCAATGTCACAACCTTCTTCTTGTCTTTTTAAAGAAATAAAAGCTGGGCTTTTTAATATTTTGATCAGCTCGCTTAAGCGAGCTACTCAATGAGCAAATTTAATTTCTCGCTTGCATTGCTTGCTGAAGCGAGCTGCAGAGCGAAGAAAAATGTGTCACAAGAACGTCCTCGCTGAGCTTGCTCGTTCAAGAGAGCAAGCCAGCCAGCAAGAATTAATTTTTATTAATTCGTTATTTTCTTGATCTTGATCTTTGCAACTGCCTTATCCATGAGAATTCGTGATTTATTCTCTTAAACCTGAAACAATATTAAAAGGGATCAGAAGTATCTCTAATTGTTAAAATCTTTATAATTAATCATTATTTAACTTAATTTTGATATTAAAAAACATAGTGCACTGCATATAACTTTACTACCTTGACTGTAAAAATGTTTTTTTCTTTTATTTTTCATTAAGAATAGCTTGAACTTGAAGTCCTATTTTGAACGTTGAGAAGTGGTTGAACTTTTAATTCGATGTAACATAATGGTTGCAAGCCATTCAGGTACGGCACATGCATCATTAGAATATATTTTTTTAATTCATTAAAAAATTTATAATCAATATTCAAGTTATCAGTTATGCATCATTTGGTAATGCCGGAATTTTTTAATCATACGTAAACGACGAACATATTTATTGATTCCTAAAACCCGAATTAGTTGAATGTCAAATATTATAAAACATTTTTCTGGTTTAACTCATATGTAATCATTTTTGTTATCTGGTTGTTATAAACAATTAGATTCGTATGGATTTTGTTGGTTTTTTAGTTCTTGTGAAGGGTTTTTCATGATGGGGAGATTAACCAATAGTGTTTGTGTTGAAATGTCTCTTTAGTTTTATGTGTAAGAGACAATTGTCTTTTAGTTTTCTTATGTCAGTCATGAAATTAAATAATCATGATGTTTAATGAGGGTGTTATGAGTAGTTGATGAGGCTTTTATTAGTGGTATTATGAGATTTTTATCAAATAGTAGTGTAATGAGGCTCTGGATTAGCTAGCATTATAATGAGATTCTTCATTAGTACTTTCAATTTTTTGTTTTGGCTGTAATAGGCTTGGTGTATTGGAAAAAAATGAAGTATTCCCTTTTCAGTTTTTTTGTACTGTGTGTCAATTTTAGAGTATCAATCTGTCAAAACAATGATGCCATATTATGAATATTTCTGCCTGTATATTCTTCCTCTACTAGGGTAATTATATACATAAATGAAGACTCTAGGTCCATTACAAATTAATTGTCAATCAGCTATGAATAAGGAAATGAAATAACTTGTTACTATTTCTATTTAATACAAAACTCCTATGATTATGTCAATCAACTGCAAATAAAAAAATTAATCTATTTAATACAAATCTCCTATGATTATGTAATTGTGTAATCAATGATTAAAATTCCAACAACTGTACAACTCAGCAAATATTATCGCATTTCAACACTCCCCCTCAAGTCGGTGCATAGATATCAATTATGTCCAACTTGCTAATTGCTTCTTCAAACACTTTTCCTGATACAGCCTTTGTCAAGATGTCGGCTAACTGATCTTCAGATATTTGATGTAGAGAAATTAAATAATTTTTTGATCTAGCTTTTCCTTGATAAAATGCTTATCCACTTTTACATGCTTGGTTCTATCATGTTGAACTGGATTATGGACAATTTCAATAGCAGCTTTATTATCACAATGTAACTCCATAGGTTGATTGTAGCAGATTTCTAAGTCTTGTAGGATGCTCTTAATCCACAATAATTCACACACTCCATGTTCCATTCCTCTAAACTCTGCTTCTGCACTCGATCTAGCCATAACTTTCTGCTTCTTACTCTTCCAAGTAACTAGATTTCCTTCAACAAAAGTAAAATATCCTGAAGTTGACTGTCTGGTAGTTTTAACTCCAGCCCAATCTGAATCTGTGTAGCCTTTAATTTTGGGACTATTATTTTTTGAGTAAAGCAGACCTTTCCCTGGACACCCTTTTAAATACCTCAATATTCGATACATAGCAGCCATGTGATCCTTACTTGGGTTGTGCACAAATCTGCTCACAACACTAACTGCATAAGCAATGTCTGGCCTAGTATGTGATAAATAAATTAGCCTCCCTACTAGCCTTTGATATCCGCAAACATAATTCTGCACTTGATCATGATATAAAACCCAATACATGATTCATTTCAATTGGTGTTTCTGCTAGTTTATATGTTGTCATTCCTGTTTCTGCAAGTAGATCTAAAATGTACTTTTTGTGACAAAAAAATTCTCTGATTTGATCTAGCAATTTCAATTCCAAGAAAGTACTTTAATGATCTAGATCTTTCATTTCAAACTCATTTGCTAAATGTCTTTCCAATAACTCCATTTCAAATAAATCTTCACCAGTCAAAATCATATCATCAACATACACTATTAACACTGTTACCTTTCCTCCATTATGTTTTATGAATAGGGTGTGGTCTGCATTACTTTGTTTGTATCCAAACTTCTTCATGACTAGAGAGAACCTGCCAAACCAAGCTCTAGGTGATTGCTTGAGGCCGTATAGTGCTTTTTTTAATCTACACACTTCATTTCCCTTCAATTTGGCATGTTTGGCGCCTGGTGGAATTTCCATATATACTTCTTCTTCTAAGTCTCCATGTAAAAATGCATTCTTTACATCAAATTGCTTGAGTGACCAGTCCCTGTTAGCTGCTATAGAAATCAGAATACGAATTGTGTTCAGTTTTGCTACTGGTGCAAATGTATCTTGGTAATCAACCCCATATTTTTGTGTGTATCCCTTAGCAAATAATCTGGCTTTATATCTGTCAAGGTTGCCATCTGCTTTAAGCTTCACAGTAAACACCCATTTGCATCCAATTGGTTTCTTCCCGGTTGGTAAAGGAACCAGGTCCCACGTTGGGTTTTTTTGTAAGGCCTTCATTTCTACATTCATGGCTTCCTTCCAATTTGGATCATCCAAAGCATCCTGCACATTGTTAGGAACAAATATACTAGACAATTGATTAACAGATGCAATATATGATTCTGACAACCTATGATTGGACATGTAGTTATCGATAGGGTATTTGACCTTAGAGTTTGGATTTGGTTAATAAAGTTGTTTTGGTACACCTTTATTTGGTCTTTGTGACACTCTAACAGGTAAGATGAGACCATTTATGCTAGTAGTAGAAGGTCCATTTGAAGAAATAGGAGTAGGATTAGTGTTTACCTCAGGTATGGCTTCAGGAACATCCAGGGACGATGCCTCAGTTATAGGTGTTAGACGCGTAGCAAAATCATTCGTGGGAGGGGTAACATCCGGTCCAGGAGTGTGTTGAAGAGTTATAATTTCTTCTCCAGTAATAGGTATCTCCCCCTGAGAAGAAGTAACAGAATCTCCCCCTGAATAATATGGTTCCAATTCTTGAAAAGACACGTCCATGGTGACATGCATTTTGTGGAGAACGGGATCATAACACCTGTAACCTTTTTGTACGTTAGAGTAACCCACAAATACACATTTTTTAACACGAGGCTCAAGGTTGGGAATGTGAGGAATGGAGAAATAAGATTCCAGAGTCTGTTGTGGAGTTTTAAAGTGAAGGGCGTTGGGTGGAGTACGGTTGATGAGGTAGGCAGCAGACACAACAGCTTCACCCCAATATGTTTTAGGCAAATTCATAACAAAAAGGGAGGGACGAAACACTTCTAGTAGTTGTCTATTTTTTTGTTCAGCTAGGCCGTTCTGTTGAGGTGTATAAGGGCAAAAGGTTTGGTGTCGGATCCCCTGTGTGCTCAAGAAATCAATAAAGCGACCATCTAAATATTCCCTGCCATTATCATATTGTAGAATTTGAACCTTAGACTGATATTAGGTTTGGACCATGCTATAAAATTTTTTGAAGGCATCAAAGACATCACTTTTGTGTCTTAACAGTGACAACCAAGTCATTCGGGTACATTCATCAATAAAAGTCACATAATAGTAAACTTTTGAGAAAGAAGGCACCTTTGCAGGGCCCCAAACATCGGAATGAACAACTTGAAATGGAATAGAACTTTTATTAGTACTAGGAAAATAAGGAACGCTGTGACTCTTGGCCAATTCATAAGTGCTGCATTTGAAATCAACATTATTCAAATGGGAAAACAACCGAGGAAATAACTTTTTTAGATAACTAAAGGAAAGGTGTCCAAGTCTTCGATGCCAAAGCCAAATGGTAGCATAGGAATGTCTGGACCGGTTGTTGCACATGTAGTAGCAAAAGAAGGATGGCTAGCATAAGGGACCTCCAAGAAGTAAAGCTGGCCATGTCTAACACCATAACCAAGAGTAGTCCAAGTGAGGATGTCCTGAAAAACACAGTGAGAGGGAAAAAAAGTTACTGAACAGTTAAGCTTTGAAGTTAATTGGCTCACAGAGAGTAAGTTGCATTCAAGAAAGGGTACAACCAACACAAAGTCTAGAAATAAGCTATCAGAAAGGGTTAAAGATCATTGACCAATAATTTTTGAGGTACCCCCATTGGCAGTGGAAATAACGGATTGTGAAGAATTACAGAGATTGAATAACTGGGAAGAATTTTTAATCATATGATCAGAAGCACCTGTATCAATTATCCAAGTATTATTCCTAGACAATGTATAGGAAGCAAGAGACTTACCCAAAATACCAGATTGAATAAAATTGGCAGCAGGGACTGGAGCATCTCTAGCGGAGACAATGGTCTTGGCTTTGGCATGTATTTTCTTCTGGGAACGTTTATTGAAAGAATACGGGGTTGAAGATTCAGAGGAGGTTTTGGGATTGTTCATGGGAAAATAGAAATTCGAATTGGGTAACAAAAAAAAAATTCGAGTCAGGCAAATTGAACAATACGATGTGGAAGGTTTAATGAAAATAGGTTCCTGGATCAGAAATGCTCTGATACCATGTAAAGAACTTTGGAATAATGGTATCAGAGCTATTGTAAAAAGATCGAGTCATGGCTCTGATACCATGTAAAGAACCTTGGGATACACCACTCCAAAAGCTAGCTCAAAGGGTGGAAGTATCCAAGGCCTTATAAACTCCACATTAGTTGCACACACAACCAATGTGGGACTATATATCTCAACACGCCCCCTCACACGAGAGCCCATGGGCTAGAAGCGTGGATATTGCACAGGCCCAATGTTTGGTTTACTTTTTTGTGCTTTTTATTTTAATTCCACTTTAAAGTGGGGGCGGTGAGGATCAAACTTGTGACCTTATAGTCACTCAAGCTCTGATACCATGTCAAAACAATGATGTCATATTATGAATATTTCTGCTTGTCTATTCTTTCTCTACTGGGGTAATTATATACATAAATGAGAACTCTAGGTCTATTACAAATTAACTGACAATCAGCTATGAATAAGGAAATGAAATAACCTGTTACTATTTCTATTTAATACAAAACTCCTATGATTATGTCAATCAACTGTAAATAAAAAAATTATTCTATTTAATACAAATTTCCTATGATTATATAATTGTGTAATCAATAATTAAAATTCCAACAACTATACAACTTAGCAAATATTATCTCATTTCAACACAATCTTTTATGAGTTTGTCACAAGGATATATTCCTACTCTCAAAATGTTCTGAGTCTTTGGATTAGATTTTTTTCCCAACGAATAGGAAGTTTGGTAGTTTATTCCTATATTTATTTACATGGAAGAGTGACCATTTTGTCACACTTGGCAACAAAATTTACCAGACTGCCACGCCAACAGTAAATTTTGCCAAAATGCCACGCTGCACCCTTAGCTGTCGTTGAAGAAGTCTGAAAATAATTAAGAGTTAAGATAAGATAATGCGAATTAGTCATTTTTTTAGACTTCTTCAACGACGGCTAAGGGTGCAGCGTGGCATTTTGGCAAAATTTACTGTTGGCGTGGCAGTTTGGTAAATTTTGTTGCTAAGTGTGGCAAAATGGTCACTCTTCCTATTTACATGCCAAATTGTGGGTCAGCTTGAACTCCACAAAAATCCAAATGGCACACAACACGCTCATGCCAGCCATTAAAGTTTGTCCAAAAAAACATGTATCTCCGACACAGACAAATTAATGTAGTTATAATTTGTCATTGATTTTGACAGGAAAAAATAAAGTTCCAACTCCATTTAAAAATTCCTCTCTTAGAATCAATTATAATTACGCGGTTATAAAACACGTCTTCATGTCACACAAAAAAAAAAAAAAAAAACACGTCTTGATTTAGCTTTATTTCATGCCATTTAATTTGGAAATAATCAGAGATCATTTTCGCAGAAAAAGGAGCAGCCTTATGCAACAGCAACAGAGAGTGAAAGAGTTTATACTTATATATATATTTTAGAAATAGGATCTAACAAATTTTTTTTTGTAAATTACACTAAGTACGACTGATCGTACACTGTATGATTAAAATATAATCAATTATACTTAGAGTAGTTTGTAAAAAATTTCTAAATATAACCTGCCCCTGTATTTTAAGCGATAAAGTGATTTTGGTTATGCAAGAATTCATAGTTACATTCTTTTTTTTATACGTTACCAAAAAAAGGAATAATAAAAAATGAAATTTGATTTTGATTGATATTCTATCATTTTGGTCAGAACGTCATAACATGCCCTGAAATTGTTGAAGAAAGAACAAGATGTTTCTTATAAAATGGATGATTTTTATCCCGTCAGATATTTTTTCTAGTATCTGGAGCACGGAATATAAAAAATTTCTTTTAAAATAAAAATATTAGCAGTTTCTTCGTAACGTTATAACATAACTTCGAAATTTTTCCTTTTATTTTATTATTATTATTTTGTCTAGTCTAGAATAGAGAGAGGACACTGCCAAGTCAGCATTAAAATATTTGTTAGTCTCTGAGTTTGGATTGATATTTGCTGGAATTAAATTGAATGTTACAATAAAGCTGTTTGTATAACACACAATTTGTTCTCTTCGAGAAGTCTTTAGAAAATATTCCTAGTAGCTTCATAAATGTCTTTGATTCACATGAATTTGACTTTTCAATTGATTTTCGTATATAATTGTTGATCTGAAAATTAAGCTGAGAATTTTATTGTTCAGCTTATAGCAAAACTTAAACTTATAAGGTAAATCTTGACACGTTCTACCAATCTTTTTAAAACCGGCTCGATCATTATTTCAGTCAAGGTATCGGGTTATTAAATTAGTGGTTCAACCAGTAAATTATAAATTGAATTAGATGACCGAGTGATTATATATAAATTTATAATTTATATCAAAAAAATTATAAACATACTTAAATAACTAAAAAAAATTATATAAATTCTAAATATTTTAATATAAAAAATAATAAATTACACATTATTATTTAATAAAGAATCAAACAAACATATAATGCTCGTGATATTAATGTTTTAGGCTCAGTGAACGACATCTCTAACTATAAATCAAATTAAAATTCCTTACATAGTGTATAACCGAGATAATATTACTATTGAAGATACATAATCTATGTAAGTCAATAAGCAATCGATCACTCAAATATGTCAGTTATTTTTTTTTAATCTTTTTTTTTAAATAAATCGGGTCGGGTCACCATTTTAACAAAAAATGACCGGGTCACATCGAATTCAATGTATGGCCGATCCATTGCTTCAGTCCGACCAGTTACATGATTGGTTCACTGGTCGACCCGACCGGGCCGGTTCAGATTTATTAACAATGGGTTCTAGTACCCACATATGCTTTTCAATTTTGAGTCAACTAAAATAGGTTTTTATCGGTTTGAAATTAATTGAGAGAAGTGTTAATTTATGTTATAATATGTGTTAGAAAAATCTGATATAAAATTATTTAAAATGATTTTTGCTTAACTACTTAGATTTTTAAGTTTATTGGTTTTTAATTTACATATCAAAGATTCAAAGTTTTATTGACCAAGTGATTGTAAGTCTAATCCTCATCACCCTTATTTTATTAATAAATAATTAAATATTATAAAAAAATTAGCATTGGATTTAATTGATTCTTTACAATCTACTAGGTAAGATTAGCCAAGGGTAAAGTTACAATAATTTTTATTTAAATGGATATAAATTGGTATACTCATATATTTAACCAATTTAACACTTTTTTCACTACTTTAGTATTTACTTTGAAAATTATCATTCTTAATAAAATATGATGTAGAAAAAAAAAACTAATTAGTTGATTTTATCAAACAAAAATAAAAAATAAATTGATGGTTTCAAACTTGATTAAAATTACATAAGTCGTGAGCTCCAATTCATTTGGTCATTTTCTTTCAATTGTTAATTTTATGAATTTCGTCTGTTTGTTGACAATGACATTATGTACTTTGGTTTAATTTAATTTATATTAGGTTATACACGCTTGAGTCTCGAAGACCCTTAGGACTTCAATTTCGTTTTATTTTAATTTTTTGTACATTTTTTTTTAATTTTTTTTAGTATATCAACCCTAATTAATGGATCTTTAGCCGAACTTAATCACAGTTAAAGCTCTGGTGATAATCAAACCAGGTTCTCTTTCCATCAACTCAATATGTGTTGTCAATTGAGATCAATGTTGTTAAAATAGAGATTTTAATTAAAATTGGAAGGAGATTAAAAAAATCGTAAAATATAAAATCGTAATATAAAAAAATTGTATAAAATCGTAAAAATGTAAAAGCGTTTGAAATATTAATAAAATCGTTTTGGTGAAAAAAATCGTAAAAATATAAAATCGTAGTGGTAAATCGAGATTTTAACAACAATGATTGAGATACACTCATTTGATTTTTTATTTTAATTTTAATTTATAATCTAGATTATTTTGTTTATAACTTATTAGCTATAGAGTTAGGAAAGGTTATACTTACTACATATTTTTCTTACTATCTCTATATTATCGAATCTTAACCGTTGATTTCTGTCAATCTAACGGTTATAATTTATTGAAAATTAATAATTAATTAATAAATATGACCCCATAAATTACAACTATTAAATTAACGAAAATCAATGGTTAAAATTTAATAGTGAGAGATAGTAAAAAAAAAAGATAACAAATATAACCTCTCTAATTAGTGAATTTGAAAAGGCAAGTAGAATCGAAGTCAACCCATATTATTTCAACAACAACAAAAAAGTCAACCCATAATATTTCACCGAAACAAGTCAATCCAGTATAAGAGTTAAATAGTTTGGTAGTGTCAAGCGTTTTGGTTGTTGAGTTAGTTAGTATCAAGCATAATTGGATAATTAACAGGAGAAAAACATCCCCTTTTGTTGAGATATTAAAATAAAAGTCCGTCCGCTTTATTTTTTTTATTTTTTTTCTTGGGTCTCATACTTTTTTGCAGGAGAGTAAATAGTTCCTTTTGCAATTAGAGAAATTATTAACTCAATATAAATAGGAAAATATCAAATATTTATCTCATATCCTTGAATATAGCTATTTTATGCTATATATTTATCGAATTTTGTGTTAATTTTTTTTCAAAAAAATTATAGACCTCACATATTTGTCTATATGAGAGAACTATCTTAAGCAATATGAGAATAATAACTCCCATATAAATATTGGTTCCACAAGTACTATGAAAGTCAAATTTATAATACAATAGTAACTATTGGAAGTGAGAAAATATGACAAGGTCAATAATTAATAAATAGTTATAATTAAAGTCAAATGAAATATGATGACAAGTTTTAAGGACAGGTTCTTCTGCGCCGTTAAGGGTGTAAATAAGTTAGATTAGACTTTAACTTAAATATACTAGACTTGTGTAAAAAATATTGGGTCTGGTCATGACTTTAGTCTGTGTAGGTCTCAAATTATAAGTCTAACCTGACTTATATTTAAAAAATAAAAGTTTTAGCTTAGGTCTGTTAACCTATTTAAGCCTATTAAATATTCAATTATTAAAAGAGTAACTAAAATAATATGACTTTATTATTCAAATTATTAAATAATAATTTTATTTATTTTATTCAAAATAAATAATATAATATAGGTCGGCATGTAAGCTTATAGGTCTGACAAATACAAAAAAACTTATCACCTATTTTTTAAGTTAGTTTTTTTAAAAGTCTAGACCTGTTCTATTTTACTATTTGTAATAGGCTAGGCCGTAGGCTTCTATAGATCGGCCAAACTCATTTACACCCCTACTGTCTACCTTTTTTTGTCTATCTTTGTCTATTACTCTCTAATATCATTCGATCAGAATCTCAATTACCTTTATAATTTCTCTCTCCTATTGAGATTTAGATCTTATAATGTTATAAAGTGGTAAAAAAAATAGATAAAAAAATAGATAGAATAACGTATCCCTATTTTTTATATCCAGATACAACCTTGATTCGACTCAAATATGACTAATGCAAACGAATTGACATTTGACTCTAAAATATATTAATTTAAATAACATTATCATTGTTATAGAGAAAATATAGAAACTAATTATTCATAAAAAATAGAGATGAATGTTTGAATAAGTGAATATTTTTAAATTAAAATTTATATAAATAAAACATACAAGGACTATTTTTTAATAATGTGAAGCAAAGTTTAAATTAGTAAAAATGTAAGCATTAATAAGAATTAAAATTAAAATAAATAAAACTTAAGAAAACCAAAACTTTATTTAATCCTAAAATATTTTAACTATTTTCTCCTCTACTACGTCCACTTCTTTCTCAAATTTCGAAATCTCACATATATTTTAATTTACATATTGGATGTTACCAAAAAAAAAAAATTACATATTGGAGAACGCTGTGCGTAAAGAGTAGTTAATATTTTATTTAGAAAAATATTCATTCCACGTTCAACATGAGGTGAGCTATTAATAAGGATATTATATTTTCCTCTAATAAAAGACACTTAAATAATATTTTTTATTTTAATTTTAAAATTATACTTAATTTTCTTAAAAGAAAAAATATGTTATATTTTAATCTATTTTAATGTAAATCAATTTCATAATAATAAAAGATATCGAACATTTTAAATACCTTCTTTTTCTCCCCCTGCAACTTTTAGTATTATTAACAGCAAGTTAAATACTCTATTATTGATTTTAGGAGTTTAGATGATAAAATAAATTTTAAACGCTTTTATCGTCGATTTTAAAACTACTTCTAAAATTTCTATTTCATGTTCTAAAGTTTCAAAGATAATTTTAAATAAATTATAATAATTAAAATGTTGAATGATATTAATTACCAATATTAAGGAATCTTTTATTTTTTATTGTTTTATTTATTTTTTAATTCATTACTCAAAATTTTATATAAAAAAGGAATATGAATATTTATAATAATTTGTTTATATTATTAATTTACAATTTAAACTAAGTGAATTGTTGTGGATTTAGAGCTAGATCTGTATCCCTCTTGGGATATAATATGTCGATATCGAGGTTGTCAAGTAGGCAATGATATGTACCAAGACTCAGGGATAGTCACAGCTAATGCTTTTGCAGTGAAGGCAGCAAAGAGCGGGTGGAATGTAGTTTACAATTTTTCAAAATTCAATACAGTAACAACTCATAAATGTCATAGAAATTAGAGCTCTATTTGATTGTTGTTTTGAAAAATAGTTTTTTAGTTTTCAGAACAAAAAAATTAAAAAAACTTATTTAATAAGTCCTGTTTTATAAAAAATATTTTGAAAACTATAACTTTTTTTTTTTAGAATCAAATTTAGAGAACATGTATGAGTTATTTTTGTTTTCTGTTTTGGTTTTTAACTTTTAAAATTAAATAAATATAGAAAATAACTGTTTCCATAACTATTTTACAAAACAGTTTTAAGAACAAAAAAATCAAAACACAATCAAACAGACTCTAGGTATCTCGTCTCTTGTAGAGGAGGGGTTTATACAAGTGAATGAATATTTTTGACGATGAGAGAGAGAGAAAAAAGTAAGTCAAATCCGTTAGTCATTTCCTCTACTATTGCAATGAGACATTGCCTAATCTTTTGAGTGTATGATGATGAGCTGTTCAAGAAAAAGGGGAATTTTTATGGCAAGGCTCCAATACGCATTATGGGGTAATCATCTAGAAAGACTTTTTATTGGACCTTTTGTAATTTGACGGGCCGCCATAACACTAAGGATTTAGGCTAGTTCCAGATTTTCTTATATATAAAACGCTTAAGAGATTTAAATTTAATGATGTCTTACATAATTATTTACATTTTGTCCTTCTATATTAACAAATCCCTAATAACTTTTGAACCCTTTGATTTGACTGTAATTTATGTACTTCTATTCAACTTAATTAAGTATTTCAGTATAATTAAGTTTTTACGATATTCTTAAAAACTTGTCATAGATCTAATTAATTTTTCAATTTTTTTAATATTGCTATATTTAAAAAGAGGGCTGGTTTCATTAATTGATCATGTATAGAAAACGCGGGAGAAAAAAGAAAAAAAAACAGACAATACCCATATTTTAGTTCTACGAGTAATGTGTTAATTCTCCGTTTTGTAAATGATAAGGGTTCTGATAAACTATATCTCGTATTTGGCGTTCATTAAATCAACAAAAATATCTTTTATAATATAATTTTACATAATTTTTTTAAATTTTATTTTTTAAATTTTTATTTATTTTAATTATTTATAGTTTAATTCCTATTTTACTTTTTAAAAAGTTATAATTTTAAATAAAATATATTAAAATATGTTAAATAATTTATAAATTTTTTCCAAATTAAAAAAATATCTTTATCAAATAATTTTTTAAAATTAATTTTAAATTAATTTTTTTGTATGTAAAAGTATCTTGATAAAATTATAGACTTATTGTTTGGTGAAAAATTAATACTTTTTTTTCAAGCATGCACATCATTGTGGCAATGGCTGGCTAGTGACCGATGATGATAACAACAATGATGGTGGTGCTAGCAGGTGGTTAGGGTGGCTATAGATAGGGGTGTATATAAAAGGCTTTAGCCTAAATGAGTTAGACTTATATAAATTATTTCAAATTTGGCTTGACTTGTTTTTCAAAAATACAAGGCTTGGTCTGTCAAGACCACCAAACCTTAAAAGATGGCATATTACACTTTGTAAAATATAAGTTATGATTATTTTATTTCTTTTGTATGTTTAACTTGGTGAAATATATAACTTACTATGAGGACTTACTATCAACTCTGAAAATATCCACCAACTAAGTTATCTGAGAAATTCCCAAAAAAATTAATTAGATAAATAAACATAAGCAAATAAAAAAAATCACACACATAAACACATGTCCAACAAATAAGATCAAGATATATAGATATATATGTTGAATATTAGGACCCGAGAGATTTGTGAGTAATTTGTTTGTTTCAACTATACAACAAAGATTATATTATATAACTGAAAGAAGATGAATTACAAAGACCTACATGACATAAGACTTCTAAACTACTATTTACCTTCAAGCTGGAACATATAGATCATATGCACCAAGCTTGTTACATATGTAATCTATACTAGGTCCTCTCAAAGACTTAGTAAATACATCATCTAATTGATCAGTTGGATTAACAAAATTAGTGACTATATTTCCTGAGAGGAATTTTTCCCTAACAAAATGTCAGTCTATCTTAATATGCTTGGTCCTTTCATGAAACATTTGATTGGAAGCAATATGCAAAGTAGCTTGATTGTCGCAAATGAGAGATGTTGGGCCAATGTCTCCAAACTTGAGTTCCTTTAGTAGTTGTTTTAACCAAATGAGTTCACAAGTGGCTATATCCAGAGAGTGATATTTTGTTTCAACACTTGATCTGGCAACTACACTCTGTTTCTTATTTTTCAAAGAAACCAAATTCTCGCCAACGAATACACAATACTCAAAGGTGGATCTTCTATCAATGAGGGAACCTATCCAATCAGCATTTGAGTATCCCACAACTTTGGCATGACCTTTATTTTCATAGAAGAGACCTTTACCTGGAGCAGTCTTGATGTATTTGAGAATACAAATCACTACATTCCGGTGATCTTCACATGGAGAATTCAATAACTCACTTACTACACTTACTGCAAACTAGATGTTTGGCCGAGTAATTGTGAGATAGTTCACCTTCCCAACTAATCGTCTATACCTTTCTGGATCTAGAAATAGCTCCCCCTTATTTGGTAGAAGCTTGACTTTTGGATCCATAGGGATATCGACGGGCTTAGCATTGAATAGAGTTGTCTCCTCAAGAATGTCTATAGCATATTTCCTCTGAGATCCTTTGTCTAAAAATGATGACAGAGATATTGTTTTACCTAAGTAATTCCTTGATGGTCATTACCTATAATGACAATAACATTTACATATACCACTAAATAAATGGATCCGGAGTTTGAGAGGCGATAAAAAATTGAGTGAACAGCCTCCCTTTGAGTCATAGAGAACTGCTGAACACTAGTGTTAAACCTCTCAAACTAAGCTCGTGGAGATCATTTGAGACCATACAAAGACTTGTGGAGTCGACAAACTAGACTGAACTCTCCCTGAACAACAAACCCAGGAGGCTGCTCCATATAAACTTCTTTTGCAAGAACACTATGGGGGAAAGCCTTTTTGATATCCAATTGATGGAAGGGACAGTGATGGATAACAACCATAGTAAGAAAGAGGCGAACATAAGCCATTTTTGCTATAAGGAAACAAATATCCCTATAATCCTTACTAAACACCTCTGTGTATCCCTTGGCTATCATACATGCTTTGAGATGATCCACCTATCCATTAGGACCAACTTTGACATTATATATTCATATGCATCCAACAACAAATTTTCTAAATAGAAGAGGAACCAGATCTCAAGTACCACTGCTATGAAGTGCACATATCTCGTCAATCATAGCCTGTCGTCATCCGAAATGGGATAACGCCTCAATTGTAGTATTAAGAATAGACACGACAGACAAAGAACAGAGACAAACAAAATGTGATGGAGAAAGGCGATGATAACACATATTTATCAAATACCTGGGTGGAGGAAGTGATTCATGAGTACCTTTCAGAAGAGCAATGGGTAGGTCAATGTCAAAGGGCGGGACCGAAGCCACAGAAGTTGATGACAGCAGAACGGAGTCCATAAGAACCTTATAATAACCCTAATTTGTAAAATATCAAATTATATTGGATTAATTACTTAATCATGCGTAATGAAGATTAATTAAGTGAGAGACTTAACCCAACTAGATTAAATATTAATCATGCACATTGTAGATGAATTAAGTGGAATACTTAGTTAAATAAATCTGGAATGTTGTTTATGAGGAAAGCATACTTTTAAAATGGTTAAGTGGGAGTAAGTGAGGAATTGCGCTTTTATGTTAAAAATTCCTATCAGCCACTCCTTGCTGGCATGCTCGCTGAAGTAAGCTGTTCAGCGAGGGTTGTGATTTCTCGCTGGTGGAGCTCCTTGAAGTGAGGAGCCCAGCGAGCAAACACATGTTTTGTTAAAATAAATGGTAAAAATGTGTTTAGAAATTCGTTTGATTAATCTTTCATATTTTTGAAATTTGCATGCCTATGTATAAAGATTACTTGTGTTTCACGTAATGTTGGATGTGTTCATGTTGTTTCTAGGTTGGAAATTAGTGAACCATCATTTATTGATCAAGCATTGAAGGAGCCAATGGAGCTTGACTTGGATACTTGATAGAATCAAGTGTAGGTGAGTTCCTAGCATTGTGATTTTGTGATGGAATTGCTTAGCATGGTTAATGAATATAGATAAGTTCATTGATTGCATCTTGATTGTGTATTGAATGCAATTCACCTTGTGGTTGGGTGTTATGATAGTATAGCTATTGCTTGACATTCTTAGAGCAAAGGATTGGAGTGAATTCTTTAAGAGTGGAATTCTGGTGCTTGGAGCAAGCATTTGGTTGAAAGCTTTTACAGGTAAGCTTCCGAACATTGAGATTTATCCCTTTATTTTTCAACCAAGACCGTGTGGGTTTTAGTTTATATGGTTGTGCAATAGATTGAATATAATGCATATTGTGTGATGCTTGTTGTGTGGTGTAAGAGGGATTCTTACACGGGTATGTGGCAAGACGGTTGATGCATAATACATTCGGTATTTTGCATAATTGCATAACTCATACATTGTTCTTTGACCTTGGGATTATTTTGTCTTAAACGTCCTGTTTAGGCTATGTTTACCAAGAGGTATGCCTAAGACATTATCATTTGTATTCTGAGGATGGTGCAAGGCACTAGCAAGAATATTAGATAGTAATTTGCACACTTTGCATGCATACATACATTCATGATTATATTGTTTATTGCTTGTTTCCTGAAGTAAATTTTGGGGTGGAGAAATCCTCCAAGGACCCTTAGTTTACTGAGATGTTTATCTCACCTCGCATTTTGGGGACCCCCTTTCAGGTACTGATGATGTTGGAGCATCTATTGACAAGAGGCTAAATTAGATTGCATATTTATGGCGTGCTTTAATATTTTTTGAGATATCCTATGTATATGTTAGATGAACATATATATGATTTACATTTGATAGCCATTTGTTATATCATGATGTATTTTGGTGGACTTAGCCTATAATCACTCTCCTTTGGTATCCTCATGTTGTTGGAAGAAAACAAGGACCATGATCATAATCATTTTGTATAGCTAAGTTCCAATTTGTATATTTGAGACATTATGTAATTCTAAACTTGTATATGTAATGGAAGAGCATGGATGCCTATTTTGCATATTTTAAGGTTTATTACACATGTATCTTACATTGACCTAACTTGCAAGGTATGTGAAATATGATAGGAAAAGATATTGTCATATATGTTAAGTTAGAATGTGGATAACTTAGTAAACAAGTAAAGAAGTGAAAGTTAGCTTGTGCATAAAGAAAGAAACATGATCTTGTGATATGATTATGGATGTAAGTGCCTCCATGTTTATTAGGCATTAGGAGGTCACTCTTAGTTTATGAGCTACCCAATGGGTGTATCAATCATGGAGGATTGAGCCAAGGAACAAATATGTCATGTTCAAATTCTAGCTCTGCATGCTGGCACACTCGCTTCAGCAAGGAGGCCAGCAAGCTAATGAAATTGGAAGTAAAAAGCCTAATAGAAGCAGGGGACTTCTCGCTCATGTGCTCGCTTCAATGAGCTGTTGAGCAAGCAAGCTCGTTGTTGGTCTCGCTTCAGCGAGAGAAGCTGCGAGGAAACAAAGCATCAGGGCAGCAGCTACTTCCCAGGTAATTAAATTGCTCGCTGCAGTGCTCGCTTCAGCGAGCGATGAAAATTGCTAGTTGAGGAACTCGCTTTAGCGAGCTGCCCAGTTTGCTGAAAAATGAAAATAATTTTGTGGAGTGTATAGGAACCCCATGATTATGTCTAACAGGACTAGTATGATATGTTAAAACTTGATTTAATTCTTTTGCAAAGTCATTGTGTTACAATTACAGTTTCGATTTATTTTGAATACGATAATTATTTTAAATGGAACATACAATATTTAAAACAAAAAAGTTTAGACGTATTTTAATTGAACTGTTGTGATTGTAATTGCGCTTAAATCATATGTGATTATAACATACCGGTACATAACACAGTCTTACAAATGTCATTAAAATTAGAGTCAGTATCATGGGGCATGGGTGGACGTGGCCGACGGTGATAAACCTGAAGAAAGGGATCTAGTGCTGAGACATATGGGGAAGTGACCGTAGATAGTGGTGGGGGTTATATTGAATTGAAACAAGGGAAAAAGATAACTGAGTATCAAAAGAGTCATTAGGAATGGAGATAGAGCAAAAAAAATGGCATAGACTCAAAGAATGTAACATCTGCCGAGACAAAAGGGAGACATGGGGAGTAACACCGATAACCTTTTTGTGTCCGAGTGTAACCGAGGATCACACATTTCAGGGACTTGGCAGACAACTTGTCACGATTGGGATCGAGTTCATGGACAAAATAAGTAGAACCAAAAATGTGAAGGACTAAGGAATGTAAAGGAAGATGGGGAAACAAGATAGAGTACGGTACCTAGTTATCAAGGACAAAGGAAGACATGTGATTAATGAGATAGCATGCGGTGAGGATAGCATCACCCCAAAAACTAGTAAAAACATTCCCATGAATTAAGAGTGTTCGAGTCGTTTCAATAAGAAGACGATTTTTTCTTTCAAGAACCCTATCATTTTGAGGGGGTGTGTGCACATGACTTGTGGTTAAGAATACCGTGAGAGGCCATAAATGATTGAAATGGTTGAGACAGATACTCACGAGCATTATCACTACGGAAAGTGTGAATTGGAACACCAAATTTAGTAAGAATTTCATTATAAAACTGGTTAAATTCGAAAAATAACTCAGAGCGATTTTTCCGTAAAAATAACCAAGTGTTTAGAGAATAATCGTTAATAAAGATGACAAAATATCTGCACCCCCGAGTTGACTTAGTACGATTAGGTCCCCAAACCTTAGAATGAACTAAACTAAAATGAGATGAGGCACGACGATTCACTTTATCAGGAAAAGAACAACGAGTATGTTTCCCGAATTGATATGATTCACACTATAAAGTGGTCAGTTTGGACAGACGTGGCACCATCTTCTAGAGCTTTGTAAGACTAGGATGATCCAACTGAGCGTGTATAACAAGTGGAGAATCTAATACAGAATAAGCATGAGAGGAGCTGGAGAGCATGCAAAGGCCATTGGACTCAAATCTGCCGTTAATTGTCCTCCCCGAACTCCGGTCCTGTAAAACAACGTAATTTTTGGTAAAAGAGATGAGACAATCAAGATAAAGTGTTAAACGACTAATGGAAAGGAGATTAAATGGTGAACTAGGGAAATAAAGCACGTTATCAATATAAGAGAGGGAAAAAGATGTATTGTTCTAAGCCCAGGAGACTGAACTTGGAAACCATTAGCCATAGTAACAGCAGGCAAATAATCAGAGGTAGAAAGAGAGGAAAACAAAGACTTATTACCAGAAATATGATCATAGGCACCTAAATCAAGAACACAGTGACCAAAGGATGAATTTTGGGTGAAACCAGCAAAGGTATTACCTATATGCACAACAGTAGCCATGGAACCGGGGAGAGTGGGCTGAGAAACATATTGAGGAAACGACTAGAATCATCCATAGTTCCAAAACTAGAATAAAGCACCAATAAAATAAATAAATAAAGAACCAAAGTCACTAGGAACCTTAGTGTCACGTAATAGCAAGGGTGAACGTTAGCAACAAATGCGCATAAGTCTAAACACACGACTGTGGATAATGTTGTGATGGTGATGGACAACTAGATCTTAAATAGTGGCGATGATGGCACATGTGAAAAAGACTGAAATACCAACGATAGAGGCACATGCGAACGAGGCTAAAAGGCGATGGACGAACCTAGGCACATGGTGACCTGAACGGGATGCGAGTAGGAACCAAGCGTGTTGTTGTCTGGACGAAAAATAAACTGGACCAAGGGTGGGTTTTGCGGTTGTTTCTACGTGAGATCACACACTCGCGACCCAAACGATGTCTGTTGAACTAGGTGAAGGCAGATTTGGATAGAGGACGACAGGGCGACCTTGTCTGTCCTTGGTCGACAGCGAACGGCCGCAGAAAAATGCACTCGCGCCAAAGGAAGGAGGTGTGTAACGGCCACGTGCAGAAAAAGAGGTGTCACATACGAACGCGTGGAGCCTTCTTAGAAGGGTAAAGAGCGGCAACGACGAAGGAATTTAAGGTGAAGAAAATATATGTTTACCAAGTGAGAAGAAGGAAGATTGTGAAAAATTAAAAAAATCATAAGATATTATTTTATTAAAAAATAACAAAATATTATTTTCTTAAAAAATAATAATTTATTAATTTATTCAAAATAATAAGATATTCATTTATTAAAATAAAATAAAATATTATTTATTAAAAAATACAAGCCAGACTTAGATGCTTGGAGGCCAAGCCTGCTAAAATTGACTTGTAGCTTGATTTCTAAATAAGCCTTTTAATGAGTCCAAGTCTATATTATTTTTTAGGGCTTTATTAATCTCATGTAATAGGAGAGAAGTTTTCTCATGCTTTAGAAACAATTATGTGTGGGACCCATCCACTTCTAAAAAAAAAAGTAACACGAAAATGTGTGTAGAAGAAAAAATACTCTCCTACAACATAAGAGTATATTTTCCCTATTTTTAAAATAGGCTAAGTCAAGTCAAGGCAAATACACACTAATTTGACAAGCCACATAGGTCATTTACACTCCTAACTATAGTGATAACTAGTGGCGATGATATGACTCACTCTTTTGTTTTTAGAGAAGGTGATTGAGGGCTAGTTTTGGGAGAAAAAATTCTTATCCTATGTTGTCAAATGCAAGCTCGAGTCCCCTCAGGATAAAGGTTCCAGAAAAGATAAAATGCCGAACAGTAGATAAGAAAATAATATAATCATGTCTCTGCTATCATGTCCACTAAGTAGGCCCTTGTCTTCTGTATGTATTAATTTTCTACTTGAGTATCTTTCTCTCTACTAAAACTATATATCAAAGTTTTTTATATTCAAGAGCTACCAGAGATTAATTTTCATTCAGAATACTAGAATAAATTCTCTTCCCAAGTGACTTCATATTAGCTGGAACTCTTCGAGACTTGGCGTTAATCTCAAACGTACTTAATATTTGAGTCACCCAATTGAGTTTTTGCATTAATGTAATCCTTTGAGGAAAATTTTGATTGTAAAATTACCGAATTGATGTGTATTTTGATTAATGAGGGACTGTATTACAAGATATAATCACCAAATTGAGAATTAATGATTATATCAGTGAGAATCAAAATATAATTTATGCGAGAAGAGTAATAAGCCTTTAAAGAAATGTATAAAAAGGCTAACGAATAGGAAAATTTAGGGGCAAATTCTCGGTGCCCTTGAATGTAATTTTAAATAAATGAATATGGTGTTCAACCAAAAAATAACAGATAATTAAATGAACAAGATCATCTATAAAAAAAATGAACATGATCAATTAATCAAAAAGAAAGAATGTGCAAAGGCAAATCAATTGAATTGCATTATCTTTGGAGCAAATCTCAGCAATCTATCCAAAGCATGAGGTGTGAATTTTCTTGCAAACAAATGACAAACATTGGTGCTCTGTCCATTGTATTCACATGAGCTTCCATACCTTAACTTGTCCAATAAATCAAAGGTCACATGTGGTCTAATATACCTTGATGGATGAGGTCCACCCTTGACCAATCAACCCATGTCAAAGTTCTATTAGAGTTCCTCTTCCAATATTTGATACTCACCAATGTGGGCAAGTAGTGCTCATCACTATAGCATTCAGGGTTGCAATACTTCTTGAACACAGGAAAATATTGCCTATCAGAGACTATTCCAATGGCAAGTGCACGGTCTATCTGAAACCATTGGGACCCTTTTCTCCACTGAGAAAGCTTAACCTGTGGCCTCATTTTGGGGCTGTATCTTCCACGCCCCACATCACCTGGTAGATCATAGGCTTCCACAAAGGTCTTGGTTGAGTTCATTAGATAAGTGTAGATGGTGGAGAAATTAAACAAAGGAATGCATGACTCCGAGAGTAGTACAAATCGTTGGTTTGAGAAATCAAGCAATGCATTCGCTAGTAAACGTCTCTCTGCCTCTATCATGCTATTCTCACCCCATTTTACCTCCTGCATGTTAATTACAACTAAAAATTGATTAAGAATACTCTGTGTTATGGCTCATATAAGACCCATATTCTTGAAGGCTCAATAAATGACAGTACAAAAGGAAAGTTACATAAATCAAAAAAGAATTTTCATATTGATGACAATTTTATCATGACAGCTATACGGTTGGATATTGGGCCTTTAGACAGGTCATTAAAGACCCAGAACTCCAATATCTTTAAGTAAACTTTATAAATAAAAGATAAAGCCTACAGATATAATCGATTGTGTTGTGCACACACCATCCCTTTGACAAACGTCATTCATATATGTGTGCAGTAATCTAATACCTCAAGATTATTTCATTCATAAATACCTTATAGAATACCAAATCCAAAATAAATCCATTAGTTCGAGTAGATACTTCTATCATCCAGACAGAACACTTTGTTATAAGGTTCATGTCCAAAAACAGAAAATATGTTGAGGTTGGGCCATATGACATGAACAATTCTATGATTACACCTTACACCACTAAGAAGATAAGACTTAATTAGTTGCTCATGTTGTAGCAACAATTCTTTAATTGACATTATTGTACTGTATGCTAAATTATTTAAAAATCTTAGCTGATTTAACTCTCTCTTTTTCTTTTTCTTTTTGTATTTGGGCATTCACTTATTAGTACAGCGTATAAATGAAATATATACAGTGTATGTTCAAAAGTTTTTCAAATTAATATATGTTTGCTATCTAAACATATACAAATAGCAAAAAGATGCTTTATTTTGTCCTTGGATTAGTTTTTGCATGCCAGAGACAAAGTAAATGATATGAAAAGTTTACCAAAAAAAAATGATATGAAAAGTTTGATCGGGTGTAGGAAAGTGAGTTTGGAAATGGAGAAGAATAGAATATTCTTGAGTTGCAAAACGAGTGAAATAAAGGAAAAGTATATGACCAGTTTGCTTTAACAGCCCAGTTCCGGAAGCAACCCAAAAGAATATTAAAAAGAAAATGGACATTCCCTACCAAAAAAAGAAAAAAAAAATCTATAGATTCAGTGGACCTAGTACTTCAGTTTTTTTTGCTTAAACTCCATTGTATATTGATTACAATGGACTATATTCAACTTTAAAGAAAAAAATTGCAGTTCATTTAAATAAAATAAAATAATTGCACTGAAAAAAGTATAAATTTTCTCATTCTGAATAGATGGCATAAAGGTAAATGGAGTACTTTTTAGCTGGGGTGTGATTATTGGAACTTTCATCAAACCTCATTATACAAGCAATCCTTGTGAGTTGACATGAAGATAACCCCCAAAATAAAGCCAATAAGGATGTTCCAGAAAATTCTTAATAATGTTTATAACTCTCAACGCTAGACACTTTACACATAACAAAAAGTGGCAACTATTTCAGGTTCATGCGCAGACAGATGTTTCAAAGTTAGCAGTTTCTTATAAAAAAAATTATAATAATATCTTGTGGCAGGAACTACAAAGCAAAATATATATATATATATATATATATATATATATATATATATTTATTTATATTTATATTTATATATTTTAAGAAATTGAAAAGTTTAGATACAGTTAGCTACCAATAATATAGGGTCAGGAAAGACTCTAACTTCATTAAAGATTTTAAGGAGAAATTACATATAGCTTCATCAATGAGTCTGCATATCGACTAGAGGAATTTAAACCCACACTCTTATGAAATATGAGTTAAATTCTTAGCTAACTGTGTCCTCCCTCGTTGGCACATAGCAAAATATTTTAGAGTAGAAAGATACGCTTAGATTCCTGAAAAAATATCAACTACACTGGTAGTTGTCTACCAATAATATTATGTGTAGGGAGAGACGGAGAATATTCAATGTATAATTACATTGAAATAGAACGTGAAAACAAGTTTTTTTTTTTTTTTTTTGATAATTGCGAAAACAAGTTAATACTTTTTTTTTTTGGTAACTGATCCTAATTACCTCTTTGAGGCAAATTAAAATTCTCGGTATCTCCACGGGTTCGACTATTTGAGCCGCCTAAGGGACTGATCCATAGTTCAGGTGCGAGTCCAAAAATTACAGTACTTATGCCCCTCCCCAGATGATGTTGGTGAAATTCGAATCGAGATCCTCTCTTACTACTCAGTCCACGTGCTATCAACTGAGCCTAAAACAAGTTAATATTGAATCCTGCGCCATTGTGAACACACATAACATGAAATCTAGGAAATCGCTGAAATAATCATTAAATAAGGCTTTCGTGTTTGACATCATAATCAAAATCATTCCCCCCCTGTTCCAAAAAATTAAAAATAAAATAAAAAGGAATCAGTTTCTATGATCTGTCTTGTAGGAGGATTCATATATTAATTTGAAAATGTGCAAAATAAAAAATAAGAATATAAATTAATTTGTTATTTGAGTGACCCAAATATAAAAGAGCTAAACTAGAGTTGTTAGATTTTAATAATTTTGCATACGGTACAATAATGTCAATCAAAGAATTGTTCCTACGGTACGTTACGGTACAGTACATGGGCCACTAATTATATTTGTCTTATCTTACTAGTGGGGTGTAATCAAAGAATTATTCATGCCATGTGAGTAATAAATATGAATTTAGACTATTTTATTTTGTATTAAACATACTTTAAAATTTTATTAAAAGAGATATTGATGCTAAAAATAAATTTTTCTCTTAAATTAATTTAATCTAGTCGTACAAATACTATGGCCTTCTGTATTTTTAAGTTTGGCCGTCCTTACTTGAAAGCAATCGATGTGACCTGTGTTATGAGAGGAGAATTGTACAGTGAATGAAACACTGAAAAGTCGAAGAGATCAATGGAATCCCAAAAGGTAAATGAAATTGGAAACTTCGAAAATAATGTTTGACAGATGGTTTTTTTTTTAGATTTTCAAAAAAGTGATAGTACTAATTTAATTTATTTATGTTTCATAGAAGATTTCTGAAAAAAATTCACGGAATATGATTTTTTTGATATTTTATTTTGTGTGTAAAATATAAATCAGAATACTATCTAGGAAAATGGAAATTATATGTGAAAATTATGACAAAAATTTCGGTGATATTCTAGTCTACCAAACAATTTTTTGGATGTGAAAAAAAGGGTGGTATTCTCATTTTACCAGGAAAATAGAAAATTAGATGTGAAGATTCTGACAAAAATTTCGGTAATATTTTGACATATCAAATAATTTTTTAATAACATTTTCTAAAAACTTATTTTTTCACCATATTTCTGATAATCATGATTCTAAGATAAAAAAAAAATTTCTTATATCAAACACCCCTTAAAAGAAAGTTGCTTCCGTTGGAATTGCTCACTTCCTCCATTTAATACTATGGCTTGAAGATATGCGCATATGCCACATATTAGAACCATTCTAATAAATGCTCCTTCACCATCATATTTAATGAAGACACGAGAAGTGGAAGGATTTTCCTAACAAATATATAAGGTCTAGAAGACAATTTGAAAAAGAAACTTTTTTTTTTTTGCTTGAAGCTCTGAAGAAAAGTTAAATAGAGAGATCTCTTAGGAGACGATTGAAAGAAAAACTACTATTGTAGGTGAAGTTTAAGAGAACCACCGTTGAAGGTGAGGTTTAAGGGTTTCCTATAGTGATTCCAGAGAGATTTGACTCCTTGTAATCCATTATTTTTCATAGTGAAAGTTTGGTCTGAGCTACTATCCCGTGATTTTTACTTATTCAAATTGAAGAAGGTTTTCCACGTTAAAATTGTGTGTGTTCTTCTTCTTCTCCTTTTTCTCTCTATTTTATGCATTTGTTGCTTATCTGATAGACAATAGAATATGTTGTCTATCTACTATGTTATTGACCGGTATTGACTGAGTCTTTCGATCGATTTTGATAGTGGTTGTCGACCGGCAACACTGCTTCCCCAATTTGACTATTTGAGGAACTGTGTCCCAATAGTGGTATCAGAGCCTAATCATAAAGTCTTCTGAGCGAGAAGAGGTGGAAACTAGTTGTAGCAATTCTCACGACGGAGATATGTTCAAGTTGACAGCTGATAATTTTACATACTGGAGGCCTATGATGGAAGACCACATGTATTGCAAAGATCTGTACGAGCCTATCCTGATTGCAAATAGACTTGAAGGAAAGAATGAGAAAGAATAGGAGATTTCGAATATGCAGATCGGCGCCACAATCCGAAAGTACATAGATAAAAACATCTTTGAGCATATGTCTAAGTTCACCAATGCCCATGAGTTATGGACGAAGTTCGAGTCCATGATCCAGAAGAAGACTCCCTAGAACAAAGCACACCTAGTTCGCCGACTTGTAAAACTTAAATACAAGGATGGCATAAGTATAATAGAGAATTTGAACACTTTCAAGCGCATTGTGAATCGGTTATCAAAAATTGAGATGAAAATTGATGATGAGCTTCAAGCTTTGTTGCTACTCAACTCACTGCCAGAAAACTGAGATACATTTGGGGACTTTGAGCAACTTAGCTCTAGAAGAAAAGTTAACTCTAGATGCTGTAATAGATAGCCTCTTGAATGAAGAGTCTTGGAGAAGAGAACGTTGAATTTTCAGCACTTTCGAAGCGAATGTAGCTGAGAACAAAGGAAGGACAGACCGACAAGGAAGGAGAAAAAGTTATGATCGTACTGACCAGAATAAAATTTAGACGTCGGTCGAGGCCCAAATATAAGTTGACCTGCTTCTACTGTGGGAAACCATGCAACAAGAAACCTGACTACCGGACTCTAAAGAAAGATCAGCAGAGCGACAATGTGAAACCCGACCTGATTGTGCCCAAAAAGAAGGAAGATAAAAGCACTATTGCGGTGGTCGCCAACACTGGATATATTTTTTTGTTAAATTATTGAAAATTAAATATGATGTATACTACATAAATTAAAAATATTATTTAATATCAAAACGTGTCCTAACGTGTCGAAATCTAACATTTTTTGAAATTAACGTGTCGGAGTGTCGTGTCGTATCATGTCACGTGTCAGTATCGGTGCTACATAGCAAAATCCTATCAACTAATATTAGAGCCAATTTTTAATCCTATTTGTGACTGAAATTAGATGCTGCTTGAGATTGGATGTACTTATTGTTGTTGTTTAATGGATTTAAAAACAATTTTGTATCTCTTGGAAAATTTATCGAAACCAAAAACCTTCAGAACTTTTGTTTTGGGCTTCACGAAATTTCTTAAATTTGGGTGGGCCATTGTATTACATTGTATTCCAATTCTAAATTAAGGCACCGAAATCTCCAAATATTGTTGAGAAAGTATTGAGATATTGAGAAAAATATCAATTTTAGGCATCCGAACTCTTTGAAAAATAGATGAAATCATGTTAGGAGTTCTGTAGATTCTAAGTGCATGTTTAAATCCTCCTATTCATAGCTTATTTTGTTATTATAAACAGAAACAAGGTCAAATAGGTTTTACGAAAAATTCTTATAATAAAAAAATTCTTTTTTTATAATGAAAAAAAAAGTTAAAAGGCAAAAGTTCCTACAAGGAGTTTTTTTTAAGCTCTTATAAGTTTTTCTTGAATTATGTGTTTTTTTTTAAATAAAAAACCATAGAGATAGAATGAGAGATATAGACTTTTCTTGAAATATGTGCTTTTAAATAATTTTTAAGTTAAAAATTTTATATAATCATCAAACTGCTTTTAGCTTTTTTTAAGTTTTTTTTAGATTTATCTTAAAAATAACTTCTAACTTAAAAAAAGAGGATCCAAACATACTCCAACAACGCAAAAATAACTCAAAATAGATATCAAACGAGAGAGACATGGGTCCGGGTTGAAAACCAGGTCCAAAATGAGTCAAATGACACAAATTACAGTCAAACGGGTAATATGATGAAGTTAGTTTCTCTCCTTACTTCATATAAATTAGTGTTGATTGCTTTTTCAAATTTAATTATGGTTGTCTACTTGTCTTACATTTATCCTTACTAAACAACCCTATATAACTCAATGTCTATATAATTATTATTGTGTCGATCATTTTAGGATTAAATGGAATTAGAAATTCTAATATGTTATTAACTAGTTTTAAGTAAATTCCATGAAAGGCTGCAAGTGAGATGAGAACAAGAAGTACAAGAGGAAGCTGCCATAAGAAGTTTGGTAGTTTCTTCCTATATTTATTTACATGGCAATATGTGGGTCAGCTTGAACTCCACAAAAATCCAAATGGCATGCAGCACGCTCATGCCGGCCATTAAAGTTTGTCCAAAAAAACATGTATCTCCGACACAGGCAAATTGATGTAGTTATAATTTGTCATTGATTTTGACAGGAAAAAAATACAGTTCCAACTCCATTTAAAAATCCCTCTCTTAGAATCAACTATAATTACGCGGTTATAAAACACGTCTTCAAGTCACAAAAAAACAAAACAAAAAGTCTTGATTTAGCTTTACTTTATTCCATTTATGCAACAGACAGTGAAAAAGTATATATATATATATATATATATATATATATATATATATATGAAGTTTATATTTTTGCAGCTGTTGTACGTGCAGCAATCAAATACTTGTCATATATATGCTTGAAAACATTAAATACAGGGAATCATAACCATACAAAGGATGAAATCATTAAATGTGAAATATTATAATCATACACATGTCGTTGTTGTACGTAAAACAGCTGCAGAAATGATTTTATATATATATAGAGAGAGAGGTAAATTTAACACCTCATCTGAGAACCGTTAAATCAAAAAAGATCAATGGTGTCACATGCTTACAAATCAGAGTCGTAATTTTTTATCCACTTCTCAATTACGACAGAAACAAAAAGAAAAATGCGGTGACGAAATGTTGTTTTGTTTTTACGTATAACTTGATTTTTTTTATCTAACGGCTCTCAGATAAAGTGTCAAATAATTTGACACTGATATCAAAGGATCCTATCTCTATACGAAACTTTCAACCCACATATATATATATATATATATATATATATATATATATATTTCAAGCCATAAAGTGATTTTGCTTGTGAAACTTTCTACCAGATTCTTCGTAACGTTATACCTTAACTTTTTTATTTTATTATTATTATTTTTTTCTAGTCTAGTCTAAAGGATCATGCAAGTCAGGATTAAAATATTTGTTAGTCTCTGAGTTTAGACTGGTACATGCTGGAATTAAATTGAATGTTACAATAAAGATGCTTGTATAACACCCAATTTATTCTCTTATGTAGAGAGATTCAATTCAGGATAAGTATAAATTTGAGATAAATTAAAGATGAATGTGGAGAGATCTAATTTAGGATAAATATAATTCTGAGATAAAGATGAAGACAGATGTGAATAGATCCAATCTAGGATAAATATAACTTCAAGATAAAGTTGAAGATGGATGTGGAGAGATCCAATCCAGGATAAATATAACTTCGAGATAAAGTTGAAGATGGATGTGGAGAGATCCAATCTAGGATAAATATTAAATTTGAGATAAAGATGAAGCCGGATGTGGAGAGGTCCAATCCGAGATAAATACTAAATCCGAGATAAAGATGAAGATGGACGTGCAGATATCCCATCCGAGATAAATATAATTCCGAGATAAAGATGAAGACGGATTTGGAGAGATCCAAGCCGAGATAAGTAATAAATTCAAGATAAAGATGTGGAGATATCCAATCCGAGATAAATATAAATTCTAGATAAAGTTAAATATGGATGTGGAGACATCCAATCTGGGATAAAAAGTAAATTGGAGATAAAGATTAAGACGGATGTGGAGAGATCCAATCTGGACTAAATATAATTTCGACATGAAGATGAAGATGCATGTGGAGAGATCCAATTCAAGATAAATGTAATTCTGAGATAAAGATGAAGACTGATGTTGAAAGATCCAAGTCGGGATAAATTAAATTCGAGATAAAGTTGAAGACGAATGTTGAGAGAACCCATCCAGGATAAATATAAATATGGGAAAAAGTTGAAGACGGATATGGAGAGATCTAATCCGGAATAAATAGTAAATCAGAGATAAAGATGAAGATGGATGTGGAGAGATCAAATCCTGGATAAATAGTAAATCTGAGATAAAGATAAAGACAGAAGTGGAGAGATACAATTCGGGATCAATAGTAAATCTGAGATAAAGATGAAGATGGATGTGGAGAGATCCAATTCAGGATAAATAATAAATATGAAATAAAGATGAAGAAGGATGTAGAGAGATCCAATCCGGGATAAATATAAATCTGAGATAAAGATGAAGACGGATGTGGAAAAATCCAATCCGAGACAAATATAAATCCGAGATAAAGATGAAGGCGGATGTCGAGAGATCCAATCCAGGATAAATAGTAAATCAAAGATAAGGATGTGGAGAGATCCACTCCGGGATAAATATAATTTCAAGATAAAACTGAAGATGGATGTGGAAAGATCCAATCCAGGATAAATATAATTTTGAGATACAGATAAAGACGAATGTGGAGAGATCCAATCCGGAATAAATATAAAATCGAGATAAAGTTGAAGACGGATGTGGAGAGATCCAATCTGGGATAAATAGTAAATCTGAGATAAAGATGAAGACAGTTGTGAAGAGATCCAATCCAGGATAAATAGTAAATCTGAGAAAAATATGAAGACAGATGTGGAGAGATCCAATCTGAGATAAAGATGAAGATGGATGTGGAGATATCCAATACAGGGATAAATTAAATCCGAGATAAAGTTGAAGACGGATATAGAGAGATTGATTTTGGGATAAATAGTAAATTCGAAATAAAGATGAAGACGGATGTGAAAAGATCCAATCTGGGATAAATTTAAATAATTTTAGATAAAGAAGAAGACAAATGTGGATAGATCTAATCCGGTATAAATATAAATCCGAGATAAAGTTGAAGACGGATCCAATCCGGGATAAAAATAGCTTATTAAATAAAGATCGGCCCTCCGAGTCATAAATGGTTGATTAAATAGAGACCGGCCCTCCGGAATAGAAATGGTTTATTAAAATAGAGACTGGCATTTTGGGATGAAAATGGCTCACAAATCAAAACGGAAAAATAAGCTGAAGTCAAAACAGAAATTCAACATTGCGCGAACCTTGGTACGAAGCCGGGTTTGAGTAAAAGCGCAGTGCATGCACCAGGGCATTAAGCTAGGTTCAGGGAAAACAGAAGGACGCTTCTGTAATCCAAAATGACTTTAACCAAGTCGATACATGTAAACTGTGGTAAACTTAACCGAGCTAAGATTTAAAAGGTAGAGTGAAGTGACACTGATCAAGTCATCATGATGCCTTAGAAATTGAAACTCTGGCAAAAAGCCGAGTTAAATATTATGAAACCACAATATACGAAGTCGGGTTAAAAAAATAAAAGCGGAGAAACCACCTTCATACACTTAAGACTTGTAAGTCAACTTAATAAAGCCACTGCAAAAGAAGTAGGGCTCAGATATTAGAGCATCGCGGTAAGGTAAACCGGACTCGGAGAAGTGCATATCGTCGAAATGATTCTGATCAAGTCGAAACCTATAAAGGTCGCAATAAAGAAGTCGGGCTAAAATGGGAGGTGATATCACTGCGAGTTTTGGCGAAACCCAATATGAAAACAATATGACCTCTTCATATAAATCCAAGTTAAAATAAAACGAAGAAATAAATAGATACCTTTGTAAATATGGCTCCGCATATAAGCTGAGTCCAGATAACATTACCTTGGCCAGGTCGAAAATAGAAATCGCATATGGAAAATTTGGGCCAAATAAATCGAAGGACAAAAACACCTTCAGAATATTAAAACTTAAGTGAAAAGGCTGAGTTAAAAATAGTCAAAGCCATGGTAGATGAACCGGGCTAGATATACACAAGATATTGAATTCGTTCGCAATATTAAGACTTAGGCCAAGGCCAAGTCAACAATAAGACAAAGACTTCCACACCATGGCATTTGAGCTCATCATGAGCAAGGCTCAAGATGTCATCAAAGTTGGAGTCCTCCTAACTCAAAAGAATCCTAGTACATGAAATCGGGCATAAATTGAACAGATAAGTCAAGCCCAAATAAAAAGGCCATAGCCAAAGAAGCCGACCTCAGATAAAAAAATCATTGCAAAAGAAGCGGGGCTCAAATCAAAAAGTCATCCGAAAGAGGCTAAAAAGGCCATGGCCAAAGAAGACGACCTCAGATAGTAAAGTCACTACGGAAGAAGCGGGGCTCGAATAAAAAGGCGAATATCGCCCTCCCAAATACTACAAAACAACTCTAATCAAGTCACAATCAATAAGCCATGATATGCTAAGCAAGGCTAAAAACGAAGAGGCGATGCTATCACGAAACTTTGGCAAGTTAGGCAAGTTCAAATATCCAAACTACGACACAAGAAGTCAAGTTAAAATATATGCAGGAATAATTAGTACCTTCTGGAACAAGACTCAGCAAATAAGCCGAGTTTCAAATAAAATAAAGCCACATTATGAGATGTTAGGCTAATAATATCGCAGAATCTGTATAATGCAAATAACACAACCCAGAACAGGTCGAAATAAAAAGGCACAGGATGCCAAAGATTAAAAGGCTTTGGCAAAAAGCCAAGTCAACAACTAAAAAGATGCAGTGATTGAAGTTAGGCTATAATTGACAAAACAAGAAGACTCAGACCGAGACATAACCAAGAAAACCATGGCAAATGAAGTTGGGTTAAAATGAGGAGATGAAAATGTCACCTTTGCAAAAAAAAACATCTTATTCAGCTCAAATAGGGCAGTGTAGAAGTATGGACAAGGCAGCCAACTAATGGAGTCCTCAAATAATAAGGATCCAGCCATGATCAGAGCACAAAAATAATACAGCCCAATAACACGCCAGACTGTCGAACTAGGGGCAAGTATAGCAACACAACAATCAAAATTGAATGAGGAAAGCAACAATCCTCATAAGTCAATATCTGAGTAAGACGGTCAAAAAGACTGGTTAACTAGTCCGAGCTATGTACCTCAGCAAAAAAGGTCGAAAGAGGAATATTGGAATAGTATACTCGTTACCCGGCTCATGAAGCCCAACACAAAAGAAAGAGTGAAATAAGAAAGAATAAATCTGGAACACGGATCGACAAGAATACATGGATTCTAGTTAAAACTTCATAGCTCAAGAAGATCGAGATAAGACCCGGCAAAGAGGTTAAAGGGAAAACTCCTCCATTTCTAATAGAGACCTTGGTCATAAAAGTTTGACCAACAAGATTAATAATTCAATATGCTTCACTTCGGACACTTAGGCTACCGGGTAGGGAAGCAATGGAGGATGTCCAAGATAAGAATTCTACACAACAAGACAACTGAAATCATACAAATTGTTAGAAAAAGCTAAAAAGGGCTTAAACCAAGAACACAGTCGACCTCTAGATACTAAGAATAAAAAAAAAATCACAAACGCGACCAAAAGCGGTGCACAGTGACCCAGATATACCTATCAGATAGAACTAAAGTCTGACATAATATACACCCCAGTAGCCTGGATAACCAGACTACCAAGCTGGGGGAGTAAATGTTACGGACCTGACAAAGGCCCCACATTATAGAAGGCCCAATAAGGGCTAACAGCTAAGAGGGAATTAAGGAAAAATTCCTTAAATGTACTAATCATAATACTACAATAATGGATCAAGAGTTGGACCCCCAATATTCTTAAGAGGTCCAAAAGTCTACTCTTACCAGGTAACCCATCTATAAATAAGAGGTTAAATCAATAAGGTACACATATTCAAAACCCTCTCTCCTAGCTGTTACCGTGCGCACACCCTACGCCTTGACTATATCGTTTATTATTGTGCACAATAATCTGCCTACAATCAAAGATATCTCATTCATAAGTACCTGATAAAGGGTACATGGATCCAACATAAACATTACTAACTATTAAGTTGGACATCCCGATTTATCAGATCGAAACAGAGTCTTTAGAAAATATTCCTAATAGCTCCATAAATGTCTTTGATTCACATTAGTTTGACTTTTCAATTGATTTTCGTATATAATTGTTGATCAGAAAATTGAGCTGAGAATTTTATTGTTCACCTTATAACAAAACTTAAACTTGTAAGGTAAATATATTGAAAGTTCTACTACCCGCATATGCTTTTCAATTTTGAATCAACTAAAGTATGTTTTTATTAGTTTGATATTAATAGTGAGAAGAGTTTATGTTATAATATGTGTTAGAGAAATATGATATAAAATTATTGTAATGATTTTCATTTAACTACTTAGATTTTTAAGTTGAATTGGTTCATAATTTTATTTTTTTGGTAAATGAATTGGTTCTTAATTTACATTATCAAAGATTCAAAGTTTCTTGATCAAGTGATTGCAAGTTCAATCCTCGTTACTCCAATTTTATTAATAAATAATTAAATGTTGTAAAATTTGTTAGCATTGGATTAAATTAATTTTTTACAATCTACCGAGTAAGATTAACCAAAGGTAAAGTTACAATTAATTTTATTTAAATGGCTATAAATTGGTATACTCATTTATTTAACCAATTTACCACTTTTTTTCACTACTTTAGTATTTACATTGAAAACTATCTTTCTTAATAAAATCTTATGTAGAAAAAACAACTGAGTTGATTTTATCAAACAAAAATAAAAAAAATAAATTGATGGTTTCAAACTTGACTAAAATTACATAAGTCATAAGCTCCAATTCATTTAGTCATTTTCTTTCGATTGTTAATTTTATGAATTTTTCGCGTCTATTTCTAGACAATGACATTATGTACTTTGCTTTAATTTCATTGATATTTGGTTATAGACGCTTGAGTCTTGAAGACTCTTATTTATTTCAATTTTTTGTACATTTTTATTTTAAGTCATTTTATTATAATTTTTTTTAGTATATCAACCTTAATTATCTCTTTACAGTCAGTGGCGGAGCCGGTCTCAAATTTGAGTCCGGGCCAAAAAATTATATGTGTATTTATTTTTCTTAATTTTAATTAGTTCATATCATAATATATTTAAATTGGGAAAGGATCTGTTTACAAACATTTTTTAAATTTTTTTGCAAATTATACTATATACTCCCGGAAGTACATAGTGTAGTAACTTTTCTGGGAGTACATAGTGTAGTTTGTAAACAAAAAGTTTGTAAATATAGCTCTCCTCATTTAAATTATATTAAATACAGAGCACCTGAGCAGACAGTACCAAGAAAAATTACAATTTTATTACTTTTTTTAATTTTATTAAAAAAAATTATACAAATAAAAATTGAACACATAACCTAATACAATTTACCTAAATCTCTTACCAAAAATATTTTAAGTTTTAGATATGGCCAAATTATAAATTGTAGCTCGGACCAAATTATAATTTTAACCAAAACTAAATTATAATTAATTATATAATTATATATAATAAGTATAATTTATTAAAATTTTACCAGAGTCGAAGCCACACCCAAAAAGTATGTGGCTCCACCACTGTTTACAGTGAGTCGCCTCTTAGCCCGAGCTTAATCACATTAAAAACTCTGGTGGTAATTAAACCAGGTTCTCTCCCCGTCAATTTATCATGTGTTGCCAATTGAAATACACTCAATGGGTTTTTATTTTGATTTTGATTTATAATCTAGGTTATTTTGTTTATGGCTTATTAGCTATAGAGTTAATTTGAAAAGGCAACTACAGTCAAAGTCAATCCATAATATTTTTTAAAAAAGTCAACCCGTAATATTTCTCCAAAAAAAGTCAATCCAGTATAAGAGTTAAATAGTTTGGTAGTGTCAAGCGTTTTGGTTGTTGAGTTAGCTAGTATCAAGCATTTTAAATTTGGCCATTAAAATATAAATATCGGTTCGATAAGTACTATGAAAGTCAAATTTATAATACAATAGTAAACATTGGAAGTGATAAAATATGGCAAGATTTTTTTTTGGTAATAAAATATGGCAAGATTAATAATTAGATAAATAGTATTAATTAAAGTCAAATGAAATACGATGATATTTTTCATATCTAGATACAACCTTGATTCGACTCAAATATGACTAATGCAAAGGAATTGACATTTGACTCTAAAATATATTAATTAATAAAAATATATTAATTTAAATAACATTATCATTGTTATAGAGAAAATATAAAAACTAATTATTCATAAAAAATAAAGATGAATATTTTATTAAGTGAATATTTTTTAAATTATTTTCAATAAATAAAACATACAAGGACTATTTTTTAATAACGTGAATCAAAATTTAAATTGGTAAAAATGTAAACATTTTTAAGAATTAAAATTAAAATAATTGAAACTTAAGAAAACCAAAAATTGATTTAAACCTAAAATATTTTAACTATTTTCTCCTCTACTACGTGCACTTCTTTCTCAAATTTTGAAATCTCACATATATTTTAATTTACATATTGGAGAATGATGTCTGCAAAGAGCAGTTAATGTTTTATTTAGAAAAATATTTATTCTACGTGCCACGAGAGGTGAGCCATTAATAAGGAAATTATATTTTCCTCTAATAAAAGACACTTAAATAATATTTTTTATTTTAATTTTAAAAATTATACTTAATTTTCTTTAAAGCAAAAATATGTTATATTTTGATCTATTTTAATGTAAACCAATTTCTTAACAATGAAAGATATCGAACATTTTAAATACCTTCTTTTTCTCTCTCTGCAACTTTTAATATTATTAACAACAAGTTAAACACTCTATTATTGATTTTAGGAGTTTAGATGATAAAATAAAATTTTAAACACTTTTATTGTCGATTTTAAAACCACATCTAAAATTTTTATTTCATGTTCTACAGTTTCAAAGATAATATAAAATAAATTATAATAATTAAAATGTTGAATGAATATTATTACAAATATTAAGGAATCTTTTATTTTTAATTTTTAATTTTTTTTATTAATTTTAATTAATTATTCAAAAAATTATATAAAAAAGAATATAAAAATTTATAATATTTCATTTATATTATTAATTTATGATTTAAACTAAGTGAATTGTTATGGATTTAGAGCTAGATCTGTATCCTTCTGAGGGTATAGTATGTCGATATGGAGGTTGTCAAAGAGGTAATAATATGTACCAAGACTCAGGGATGATTACTGCTAGTGCTTTCGCAGTGAGGGCTACGAAGAGGAGGTGGAGTGTAGGCTACAATGACTCTAAAATCCAATAGACTAACAACTCATAAATGTCAGAAAAAATGTTATAGAAATCAAGTATCTCCTCTCTTGGAGAGGAGGGGTTTATATAGGTGAATGCATATTTCTAATGATGAGAGATCGAAAAAAAGTAAGCAAAATTTGTTAGTTATTGCCTCCACTATTGTAGTGAGGCATTGCCCAACCATCTTGGTGTATGATAGTGAGTTGTGCAAGGAGAGGGGAATCTCCTATGACGAGGCTCCAATGCGCATTATGGGATATCATCTATAAGGGCCTCTTATTGGACCTTTGCCGACTCTATTGGTGACAGGTGATGATAGCAGCAATGATGATGGTGTTGGCGGGTGGCTATGGTGATAACTAGTGGCGATGAAGGAGACGGAGGGCTAATTTTGGGAGAAAAAATTTGTATCCTATGTTGTCAAATCCTAACTCAAGTCCCCTTAGGAAAAGGTTAGGGGGCGTTTGGTAGAGAAGATTTTTTTTTTACCAGACAATATGGTAGGAAAGTGAGTTTGGTAGGAAAGCTAAAAAAAGTTGTTTGGTTGGCAAAAAATTTATCAGGAAAATTGGATTAAATTTTGTGAGTCTTTGTTTGGTTGAAGGTAAAATAATAATGGATAAATTTGTTGAAATACCAAAAATAACCCTTAATTTTACCAGAGATGTAGACATGTGTACTTAGAAGAGAGTCATATGGTAAGCTCTTCGTTCACCTTTTTGCGATTTAGCTAGTTTTCTAGGAATACCACATACGAAGTGGTAAAGTCCAAATAGTGATTTGCTTTCCTTTTTGCATGTTTGTCAAAGGCTAGGAAAAAGAGAAGCATAGCTAAAAAATTTTATTCCTTCTACAAAACAATGCAATCATGGAATGCCAATTCAAGATAGATGGGAAACCAAATGAAAAACCTGAACCAAACGCCCCCTTAAGGATAAGACAAAATGCCGAAAAGTGGATAAGAAAATCATGTCTCTCCTATCATTTTCACTGTATTACAAGATATAATCACCAAATTGAGAATTAATGATTATATTAGTGAGAATCAAAATATAAATTTTGCGAGAAGAGTAATAAGCCTTCAAAGAAATGTAAAAAAAGGCTAAAAAATAGGGAAAAGAAAGGAACAAATTCTTGGTGCCCTTGAATTTAATTTATATATAAATGAATACAATGTTCAACCAAAATTAAAAAATAATAGATAAATGAACATGATCAATTAATCAAAAAGAAAGAATGTGCAAAGGCAAATCAATTGAATTGCATTATCTTTGGAGCAAATCTCAGCAATCTATCCAAAGCATGAGGTGTGAATTTTCTTGCAAACAAATGACAAACATTGGTGCTCTGTCCATTGTATTCACATGAGCTTCCATACCTTAATTTGTCCAAAAAATCAAAGGTCACATGTGGTCTAATATACCTTGATGGATGAGGTCCACCCCTTGACCAATCAACCCATGTCAAAGTTCTATTAGAGTTCCTCTTCCAATATTTGATACTAACCAATGTGGGCAAGTAGTGCTCATCACTATAGCATTCAGGGTTGCAATACTTCTTGAACACAGGAAAATATTGCCTATCAGAGACTATTCCAATGGCAAGTGCACGGTCTATCTGAAACCATTGGGACCCTTTTCTCCATTGAGAAAGCTTAACCTGTGGCCTCATTTTGGGGCTGTATCTTCCACGCCCCACATCACCTGGTAGGTCATAGGCTTCCACAAAAGTCTTGGTTGAGTTCATTAGATAAGTGTAGATGGTGGAGAAATTAAACAAAGGAATGCATGACTCTGAGAGTAGTACAAAACGTTGGTTTGAGAAATCAAGCAGTGCATTGGCTAGTAAACGTCTCTCTGCCTCTATCATGCTATTCTCACCCCACTTTACCTCCTGCATGTTAATTACCACAGAAAATTTAATTAAGAATACTCTGTTATAAGGTTCATGTACAAGGACATAAAATGTGTTATAGTTGGACCATATGGCATGACCAATTCTATGATTACACCACTAAGAAGATAAGTCTTAATTAGTTGCTCGTGGTGTAGCAACAATTCTTTAATTGACACCATTGTACTGTATGGAAAATTATTTGAAAATCTTAGCTGGTTTAACTTTTTTTTTATTATTTGGATCCTTTCAAATATCACATTAATGTATACTCTTATTAGTATAGTGTATAAATTAAGGGTTTTGCAACTTCTCCCGAGAGAAAAAAAAAGGTGGGGTCCACCATGTTAAATTTTTTAAAAAAAAAGCTTAAACAAAACATTATTTCGAGTCTGCTGTATGGGAAAATACTTATGCAGCAACAACAGAAGTATTTTCCCCATAAATTAAATATATACATTGTATGCTAAAAAGATTTTCAACTTAATATGCGCGTGCTAGCTCAACATAAACAAATAGCAAAAAGATGCTTTATTTTGTCTTTTGATTCGTTTATGCATGCCAGAGACAAAGTAAATGAAGAAAGGAATTATGAAAAGTTTTATGGGGTGTAGGAAAGTGAGCTTGGAAATGGAGAAGAATAGAATATTCTTGGAGTTGCAAAACGAGTGAAATAATAGAAAAGTATGATCACTTTGCTTTAACAGCCCAGTTCCGGAAGCAACCCAAAAGAATATGAAAAAAAAATAAAAAATTGGACATTCTATAGATTCACCGGACCTAGTAGTTCAGTTTTTTTTACTTAAACTCCATGGTATATTGGTTACAAAGGACTTTATTCAACTTTTAATAAAAAAAATAATGATAATGTAAACTCTCATTCTGGAGGAGGGACAATCAAAATTTGATTGTCCCAAAAACAAGGGGCAAATGAATGACCAAGTACCCACAAAAAATTAGGAATTGTGTAAGATTATTAAGAAAAACATTGCAGTTCATTTTAGTAAAATAATTGCAGTGATGAAAACATAAATTTTCTCATTCTGAATAGATGACATCAAGGTATTGGGAGTATTCTAATGCAGCCCTTTTTAGCAGGGGTCTGATTATTGGATCTTTCATCAAACCTCATTTTACAAGCAATCTTCGTGAGTTGACATGAAGATAACCCCGAAAATAAAGCCAATAAAAGGATGTTCCAGAAAATTCTTAATAATGTTTATATTTTATTAAGAAAATTCTCAACGCTAGAAACTTTACACATGCATGACAAAAAGTGGCAACTGGTTCAGGTTCATGTGCAGACAGGCGTTTCAACGTTTGCAGTTTCTTATAAAATTCTTTACAATAATATATTGTGGCAGGAATTACGAAGCAAAATATTTTAGAGTAGAAAGATACGGTTAGACTCCTAAAAAAATCAACTATACACTGGTAGTAGTGTACCAGTAATATTATGTGTAGAGAGAGAGACAGAGAATATTCAATGTACAATTTACATTGAAATAGAATCTAAGAACATGTTAATATTAAGGGTTTTAATTTTTTTCAGGTAGTATGAGAAAATTTTCTATATTATATATTAGAGTAGGTTATATTTACAAATTTTTTTATTTACAAATTCTTACAAATTACACTAAGTACGACCGGTCATACTTTAATCATGCAGTGTACGACCGGTCGTACATAGTATAATTTGCAAAAAAAAAAATTATAAACGAATCATATCCCTGGTATATTTTGTATAGGATTCACATCTATTAAAAATAAAAACAGAAAAAAAAAATTACACGAAAATCGAATAGTCATAAAAAAAATAATTCTTCTATAATATGAAAAAATATTTTTCCTAATATTAATCTGAGAATATTTAATGTACATTTTAATGTGGACACACATCACATGAAATCTAGAAAACCGTTGAAATAATCATTAAATAAGGCTGCTTAAGAGACCTTTCGTGTTTGACTTCATAATCATAATCAACTTAGTTTCTATGTGTCCCCAAAAAAAAAAAAAAGGAATCAGTTTCTGGGATCCGTCGTGTAGGAAGGAGGATTGATATATTAATTTGAAATGTACATTATACAAATAAGATTATTGTTTTATCTTAAAAATTAATTTAATATAGTCATATAAATATTAAATACTAAGGTCGCAGCCCATGGCCTTCTGTATTTTATAAGTTTGGCCGTCCTTAATTGAAAGCAATTGATGTGACATGTATAATGAGAGGAGAATTGTACAGTGAATGAGTCAATCAAAAGTATCAATGGAATCCCGAAAGGTAAATGAAATTGGAAACTATGCAATAAATATTAGCAGACAACAAATACCTATAACACACATATATATATGTATTATGAATTTACTCCATGAGTATGAATCATTGATTTTCTTAACTTCATTTGGTTAATTTTAAAGCTCAATAACAGATCAGAGATCACCCCAAAACACTAAAATTCAGATTTCTCTTAATGAAATGATAAGAAGGGAAATCAAAAATATAAAAAAGGGACAAAAAAAAGTTGCATGCCAACAATGATTATATATTTGATGAAGAGATAAAGTGACATATATAATACTAACCTTGCTGGGGACACCACGGCCATGAAACACAGAGCTTTCAGGCACTGTTTCATTGAAAGAAGGAGGGTAATGGACATAAACAGAATACAACCCTTCATTTCCTTTGAAGAATCTCTCCCAAAGTGGAGCCAATAGCACAGGACCTTTTGTCAAGAACATGAATGCAACCTTCGGTGTCTGTTTGAATGGGAGCTTTTTAATCATTGGAACCATTGAGGCTCTCCACAACAACTCTTCCTCACTCATATCATGCATAGCCATTGGAGGCTCCAAGAAGTCCTTCAATCCTTTTCTGGTGATGTTGGTGATCACTATTTTCTTAATATTGATGTGTGGAGAAAGTTTTGTTTGGTTATTTGATATTAAACTAATGGATGGGATTGGAGGAGGTGGTGGTGGTGGAAAGGGAGAAAAAGGTGCCAAGGATGGTTTGAGACTAAGGGATTGAAAGGGTAATTTTTGGATTTGAAAGTTGAAGGAGATGTTCTTGAGACAGAAAGTGAGAGTAATACCAATGAGTAAACCACAACCAAAGACTAAAACATGAGAGAAGAAGTTCAAAAGATAGAGTTGAGGATTGAAGAGCTTCAGATATGATGATGCACGTGTGGCTTGTTGCTCCTTAATCTTCATGGTTATGATATGGCAAAGAATGAGATTGGAAGGATTGGTGTTGCAAATTGGATAAATAGGAATTCAGAGAAGGGAGAGATTAAACAGAATGTTGAATGCTGATTTGTCTGTGTGTGTGTGTGTGCTAGGCTGCTAGCAGTCTCTATTGAAATATTGACTTTCTATAGAGTGAGAGAGAGGGAAAGAGAGCATCCATGAAGCTTGATTGTGGTCTCAAAAGAGATACTTAAATTGATCCTAAAACAATACCTATCTGGATATTCTGTATTTTACATGAGCTGGGTACAGAAAATTGTGTTCTTTTACAGTTCAAAGGTTATGATTTATGAACTGTACCATTGGAACATTAAAGGAATAAAATGATTTTTTATATATATATATTATTTTGGTACCCCATATTATACAATAGAATGAATGTTATTATTTATTTGTTTTAATTACCAAGTGGATCTCCATTGGTGGAAACAATAACTGTAAGGTACAATTAATTAGTTATTAATTATGAGAATAATAACTACTTGCAAAAAATTATGAGAATAATAATAAATAATGAGAGAAATAAAGAGAAAATAATGTAATTAATTGATATCAAATGTTTGTATTATACAAAGAGATTGAAGGAGTACTATTTATAATTCAAGAATAAGGTAACTAAAATCAAATTTTGATTAAACATAATTTTGATGTAATCAAATCTGAGTTAAATATAATTATTATAATTAAATTTCAATTAAATTAATATCAAGTAATATTTTATAGATAATTTTTAATAAATGTTCAAAATATTGATTATATATATTTGTATTTATTTATTTATTATTTAAGAGGTCTATTTGCCAAGTAAAGAAGAAATTTTTTTAGTAGATTATTGAATCTCACATTAATATCATACTATACTAAACTGTAATATATATTGTAACTTGTTGGTTGGTAATTTATCATATATGAATGTTTTTCTTTTAAAAGTTTGTTTAGAATCACAAAAATTGACAATAAATTTAATTCATCAATTTTTTTTTTTAAGATACAAGATATGAAAGGATTTGATTTTAAAATGCTTCTTGTTGTTATAAACCTTATTTGATCTTAATTTTTATCACTTACTTTGTTGTTATTATTTAGGTAAGGCTTCAAACAAAAATTAATTATATTTAATGTATTCTAAATAGGAAATTTGATTTATAAAATTTTAATTGTATATTTTATCATGATTTAATTAATTTTTTGATAAGTATGTTGTTTTGTAATGATTTCAAACATAGTATTTTTACAGATGGAAAAAAAATAGATTTAATAATTTAGTATGAGTTGGATACTAAAAATATATGAAACTGCATCTTTGATGACGTTAGAGAAATATAATATAAAATCATTGAAGGTCCTTCCCTTACAAACTTAAACTGTTGAGTTGAACCGTTGCTTAACATGATGGTCCATGATAATAGAGTCACAAGTTCGATTTCCATTGCCTTCATTTTTTAGTGGAATTTAATAAATACAAAGTAGAACTAAAAAAATATGACTATATAATATCTACACTTCAAACCTAAAGAACTCTTAGGCGTGAGGGGATATGGAAAAAAAAAAATGCCAAGGGAACCAATCACTTGTTTTTTTTTTTTTTGATAACAGAACCAATCACTTGTTATGTGTTTTGATTGTTACTGCAATTCAAGAAAAACAAAATATTTTGTGGATGAATAAGGAAATTGCAAAATGGTTAATTTGAGGATTTGTTTACTGGTATTGATCATTGACTACGAAAAATTTCACTCCACAATTTTAGGAACAAATTTTGGATGCATCTGCTGCACTGAAGTTCAGTGCGCAATAATGCATTTTTATTATGATAAATAGGCACAAATTTTTAAGATCTCAGAATCTAGCTAAGTATTCTAATAAAAATGTATTATGTTGCATGAGTTTAATGCGATAAATGCACCTTAAAATTTTCCCAATTTTAGAGCTTATCAAAATAACAATTATGTGTTTAAAATAAACTTCGTGCACCTAACAAGAAAATAAATTAAAATTTAGGAGTGCAATTTGTATTTATCCTGAATATGATCTAAAGCTTTGAAACTCAAACAAGGCCCAAAGCACCAAAAGGATGGCCCAAAATGGTACACTGAAACTGAAGACTAGTTTTTTTTTTTTTTTTTGGCCCAGTTATTTTAGTTTTAATTTGAAATAATTAGTAATTAAGACTAATTACTTTATTACAAGTGAAAAATGCTCTAATTACTTTACTAAGACAAAATTACCAATTTGTCTCAAGTTTGGAAAAATATATTTCTGAGAAACTAATTACTTTTTTTTTTAATAAATTTTCACTAGGAGTTAGTTGAGGCACAGACTGTGGCGGTGATGGATGTAATGTTAACTAGCCTAGTCTTTTGCTACAGTGAGGGTGTACCTTGGGACCTTAACAGTCCCTGTAAATAAAGTGTACATTGATTGTGACACCTAGAGACATACCTATAACAAAGCAGAGAAAAATAGATAGATTGGGGAAGTGTGCTTTGGAGCTTAGAAGCTTGGCATCTAAAGGAGTTCTTGAAAGGAGTAATATGGGCAGGAACGTGGTTCAGAAGTTTAGAAAATTATTGACTAATTTGTACAAATGACTTTTGACATCAGGCCTAAAAAAACACCAAATTATAGGGAGAGTGACCCTTTTGTCATGTTTTGACAAAAAAATTATCAGAATGTTATGTCAACAGTAAATTTTGTCAAAATATCACGCGTCATAATTCACTACACAGTATAGCGAATAATGTATGCAAGTAATTCGCTACACAGTGTAGCGAAATATGCCACTTCAGAGCCAAAAATGCCACATGTCAAATTTTGCAAAATTCGCTAAAGCGAATTTTGCAAAATTTGACATGTGGCATTTTTGGTTCTGTGCGTTCTGACGTGACATATTTTGTTACACTGTGTAGCGAATTACTTGCATACATAATTTGCTACACTGTATAGCGAATTACGCCGCGTGGTATTTTGGCAAAATTTCCTGTTGGCATGGAAGTCTAGTAATTTTTTTGTCCAAACGTGACACTTTGGTGACTGTTCCCCAAATTATACGTGATTGAATGAATGAATTGTCTAAAGTAATGAATGAATTGTTCATCAAGCTGGTATTTTATCAATGAAATTGAAAGGCACCTTTAATCAAGGGGGCTTGGCTTTCATTGACTCTCTTCTCACACTTGTACACTTTCTACCAATTGAATGGTTTTGACTGAAGTGCAAAACAATAATCAGGCGTGATTGAAGGTAGTTTCACAGCAAAATACATCTTGCTTCTAAATGACCAAGACACTTGCAACGAATATTTTTACTTAAGTCTATATCACTTAGAACCCATGTGCTGAGTGTATAATTGAAGATGCTAAACTACTTCAGTATAATACATATAACCAATAAGTAATTGTTGACCCCTGAATATACTTCCCTTAATTTATTGCATTATGATGAATTTATATCTATGTACATTTCCATGTATATGGCCGAGATGAATTACAGCTAACAAGTAGGCTTTGCAATTTGCATGGACAAAAAAATATCATTCAGATTTGATGAGGAAGCATCAGAAGTAGTAATGTCAAAATGATGGCCTCCATTAAATGGTGTTAGTTTCAAGCATCCAGAGTATCGGAAATGGGATAGTATCCATTTACAAACTTTTTTGCAAATTACACTAAGTACGATCGGTCGTACACTGCATGATTAAAGTATGACCGGTCGTACTTAATGTAGTTTGTAAACAAAAAAATTTGTAAATATATCATGCCCCATCGAAAATTTATAAAACATTAACAGATTCACAAATTTAACTAACCATTATGTAATTATCAGAACAAAATCATAAAAACAGCCAGCAACTTAAAGGAGTGGGGATAAGGGTTAAAACAAACACGTGAAAATCTGTGCTCTCCTTATCCAAGTTGCAATTGGTACAAAACAAAAGAAAATATGTGCTCTACTTATCCTACTAGCAGCAATGAGTACGAATTTGGAGAACAGGTGTTCTGTAAATAGCACTCTTATGTTGTAATATAACTTTTGTTAGACATGTACTATAACAAAATATATACTTCAAAATTTGTCACTGTTGCGATTTCGGCAAGTATATTGGTAAAAAAATGTAAGTGAGTACGAGATTGTTCTCATGAAAATCAAAATTCAAGCATTAGTTCACTACTCGCAATTTATTTGAACAAACAATTACGAAGAAAAGTAGAATTGAAATTAAGAACAAGCAAGAGCATAAAATTACATAATTAAAACAAGAATTTAAGAAAAGTTTGGTTTTTGACAATTGAGACAAGCGCACTCAGAGTTTCGATTTTCTCCGATATCCTTTATATGTTATGAATTAAAAAGTTAAGATTTCGTCCTTAATATATTGCCAATCAATTCTTTCTAAATTTATTAGAGCTCAATCCCTTGTTACCCTAATTCTACGCAATCTTGAAAGAACCCTGATTCCCTAGTTATTCCTTAAGATGACATGCATTACGATCAAGAATCATAACATTTCACAATTATCCTATGTCTATCCCTAGATCACAAGGATTATGATGAATTTGTTAATTCGAGGTTCATGCAATCCGTGTCAAAAGCTCCTTAATCTGTGTTGAAATCCCATACTTATAGGTAATTAGTCCTTGCCCTAAGTGATTAAGAATTTTGGTCCTGGGTTGGACCGTGTCAGCACACTTTAGTGCTCATTGACGCGTTTTAGCGCGCTAAATTACCTTAATTCTTTTTCCTGAGCGCGCTCTTTGAAGGGAAATTTGCTCATATGAGGCGCTTTAGCATGCTGTTGAGCGCTTCAGCGCGTTCGTACAAAGAATTTTGGTCATTCTTGCTTTATGAGCTCATTGTAGGGTGCTAAAGCACGCTCCATTAGTCTTCAATTTGCTTGTGAATTGTTTCAAGTTGACTTCTTTTGGTCTTCAATATCATCCTCAAGATCCTTACTCCATTTTAGCACTATCATGTCAATTCACCTTCAAAACCAGCAAAGTCATATTATGTTAGTTCAAAATTCAACTTTCATGCTTTTTAACTACAAAACAAAAATTTCCATGCAATTGACTAAATATTTCTTTTATTATTTAATCCTAAAAATATGATAAACTAAGGGTTTATCAGCCACCCTAATGGAAAATTCTAGAGTTGCATGAATAACTTAAAAATGATTAATGTAGTAGGATTACTATAGAATGTTGCTGTTAAAATTACTGAGGACAAAGGACTTAACGTGGTGGTAGAACATTTTAGCTAGATTGAGGGAAACCAGCTAAAAGATTGGTTAAAAATTAAAATCATAGAATATTCTAATGATTACATGAAGTTTGACTATTCAACATTTGCTGCCAATATTGATGTTGGTGTCACTGGTGTGTATCACCTTGCAAATCAAATTATTTTTTGTGCATAATATTTTGTTAATACTTACAAATTTTCGTGCTCTTTTACCTTTTAGCTACCAATAAGACAGTAAGTGGAATGAAAAGGAAGTTAGGAAGGTGATGCTATGAGGGAATTCTCAGAATTCTTATCTAGTCAGACTCAGCACACTGAAGAGAGATAAATTTTCATCCACAAGAATAAAATAAAGCATATTCGGAATTTTAATATAAGACACCTTGACCATGACCATGCTATAATGCATATAAGATAGTGATATATATAGGAAAAGGCTTAGGGATAAGGTTGGTGATTGTAGTCATAGATATGAACAAAGTTCGAAGTGGATTATCTTTACACTTGCTAGCAAGATTAAAAACCAACAAAGAAAACTCAATGCAAGTGTAAAATGGATTCATCTTCCATATTTGGAGATAGACCACTACCATTCTCTAGTTGAAACGACAATTGCTTGAGGTCCAACTTTGCATGCAAACTTCTTTGGGTGCATATATAATTGTACCCATAAAGGGGTTCCAAATATCTAATCTTTATCTCCAGTTGGACAAATTGAAATGGAAAACATCTTGGACCATCAACATTTGCATTTCTAGATTGACACGTCTAAAGGTTGGAAAAGAAAAGACAAATACAATTTTCAAAGTTTAGAAAAATTATTCAACCCATATTTCGGTTGCTGTGTGGACGGAATTAAATACATCTTTGGAGATGAATAAAAAAGTTTAAGTGTGACTAAGTTTCGATTTAAAATTAATCTCATAATCGATTCAAAGAGTTAAAATTTATAAAAATACCTAAAAAAAAAACTGATTCAAGATAATTAGGATAAGTATAAAAATATATATTCAATTTCATCAATACAAATTTTCAGCACCGTACAGATTTTTTAATATATGGATCACATCCATGGGCTTATAAGCAATTTCTCAATAGTCCTAACTTTCAATGAGGTAGACTACAGAAGAGAGATCTTTTCTATTTTATTTTTGTTAAGAACTTTGGGATACACCATTTCAAAAGTTAGCTCAAGGGGTGGGAGTGTCCAAGGCCTTATAAAAACCATATTAGTTGTCCATCCAATCAATGTGGGACTATATATCTCAACACGCCCCCTCACGCAAGAGCCATTTAGGCTAGAAGCGTGAAAATTGCACAGGCCCATTTTTGGTTTACCTTTTTGTGCTTTTTTTTGTTATTTTAATTCCACTTTTTTTAGAGCGGGGGACGGTGAGGCTCTGATACCATGTTAAGAACCTTGGGATACACCACCCCAAAAGCTAGCTCAAGGGGTGGGAGTGTCCAAGGCCTTATAAAAGCTATATTAGTTGTCCATCCAATCAATGTGGGACTATATATACCATGTTAAGAACCTTGGGATACACCACCCCAAAAGCTAGCTCAAGAGGTGAGAGTGTCCAAGGCCTTATAAAGGCCATATTAGTTGCTCATCCAATCAATGTGGGACTATATATCTCAACAATTTTCAAAAAAATTATTCTTATGTTATATGAGATAAGTTTTTCTTCCTACACACCATTTGAAAATTGTATCACCTTTTTTTTCTTTTTTGCAGGCGGTGGAACCCACAAGTTTGTCTCTATGACATGAGATAACTTATCTCCTTTAACATGAGATTAATAAAATCCTTTATTTATTTATGTGAATTCATTTGTGGATAACTTAATTTAATGATTAATTTGACTCTCTTTAAGTTGCAATATGATTGTTTAGTACGGTTCGGTTTAATTTTCTATGTTAAACTAGTTTTAATAGTGTGGTTTGAAAAGCTGAACAAGTTTTGTTTTTTTAATCAATTTTGATTTGGAATTAATTCTTAACCGATTTTAAGATAAAATCACAAATAAAAATTGAAAGAATAAGAAATACTATCAATTAAAGAAAAAATCTGGTTCAATTATTTTGATTTGCAAACAGGCTGAAATAAAATAATTCGATTCATGAAGTGATTTTATATAAAATAATTTAGTTTTTAAATTTATTGAACAAAAATATAATTCTTAGTGCTTCATTATTTTGCACTTTTTCACACCCCTAATACCCAGCAAACACTTTCCATGCTTTTTTTTACCGTCAGCGATTTGTCAAAAGCAGATGGGAAATCTGTGTTACTTTATAGCATTTTTGCTAGAGTCGCGCCAACAACTATTTCAGTCCTAACAAAGTAGATAAGCATTTTTAGTTGGTGAAGCAAAAAGGTTATATCGCCTCAGTTTGGATTTACATAAGTGAGGTTAAATCATACTGAGGCTGATACCTAAAACTAATTAAATAAAGGTGCTTTGATAAAATTGTTTCACTTTAGATAGATTTAATCAAGGGAAAAATATTTATCTTTTTAAATGACATAATTTATGTCATTTCATTATCAGAAAAATATGAGACTCACACTTTTATTTTTTTTGTCCATTCTCTCTCTTTTATTATCTATCTTTTTTTCTTATTTAAAATAACATAATTTTACATCTTTTAAAATAACATATATTTTTCTCTTTAATTATTGGGTAAAATTATTGGGTTTTATAATTTTTATTCAACATGAAAATTGAAATCTTCCTACACACCCTTCGATTTCTGTGCTGACGTGGATCTTATACATAATTTTTTTTGACATATGGGTTCCACATATTTTTTGTCTCTGCAACATAATATTTCAATTCTCATTTAAGTTGAGAATTATAAAACCCAAAATTATTCTCATGTAATAAAAAATAATATTATTTCCTGGAGAGAGAAAAAATAAGAAGAGTGAAGATAAAATAAGATGAGAGAAAAAAAATATTTGGGACCCACCTATGAATGGTCTACAGGAAAGTGACAATGTTTTCCTATTGCATTACACTTAATTTATATTTTATGTTCTTAATTACACCCACTTTTAGGACGTACTTGTGTCATGTTATTTATTCATCGCATACAATCTTATAAGTTTAATGAGTAGGATTATATTTATAATTTTTTTTTATAAATTATATGTAATCCGGAAATTAAATATTATATACATAAATATATACGAGCCATACTCTAATTTTTTTTTACTAGATCTTATTTAACATGTATCTCACATAATATATATGCCTTTAAATCTCTCAATACCGATGTAAGAATTAGCACAATGGCACTATCTCAACAAGTGAATCTTAACAATCAAAACTCACTGTTCCTTTTTTTTTTAATAATTAAAACTCACAGTTCTATTTACGAATATTGATGTGGCAATTAAAATTGCATACTTTTTTTATATCAACTCTAATTACTTCTTTGAGATGAGTAGGTTCTCTCGGATATTTCAATTATACTCTTGTATAGTTAAATACAAAAGAGCTTAAAAGAGACATTTCTCTCTATCATATTTTAATAATTGCACATAAAAAAATATCTTATTTCATTACCTTTTTAAGTTTTAAGTGTTATTGCAATTAATAGTGCTTTTCTTGTAAGATTCATTTAATTTTGTTTAAAATTATGATGTTGGTTTGCATGCTGTTTTTGTTGGTAATGGTTCATATGTTAAATTATTTGTGCGTTACTTGTTTAATTGTCGAGTTATTAAAAAAAAATGTCCTAGTTGTTTATAAAAAAAAAAAAAAAATGTCCTAGCTTTGATATATGTGTGTGTGACCTAATGTGAACATGTATTAATTATATCTCATAATGCTCCTTGTAATATCTCACAAAAATATCACCTTATTTCCACTTTTTTAGTTGATACCTTATTGTGATCAGTTTTATCTCCTGTTTTCAAGTATTTGTACGAAAAGTAGCAAAAACAATATTATTAATGAAATTAAGAATTGAATTTGTTTATGTAATTTCCTCTACAAATTCTTGAAAACAGAAAATAAAATGAAAATAATGTGATATTTTTATAAATATTTATAAAAACATATAAACTAAGAATAAAAATAAAAAATAAAAACTAAACAAAACATCAAATAATTGCAATGAAATATCACTTTGTTTACTGTTTTTAAACTTTTATGCAAGAAATGACGAAATAAAGGCGTTATTTTCATCATTTTTTCACAAAAAGTTAAAAACAAAAAATAGAGTTAAAAAAATAAGATTTTTTAATTATTAAAAAAAACCACTACCTAAAATTCCTTAATCCAAAATCTTCAATAAGATAGAGGAGCTAATTTCCCAACATTTTAATTTTTAAATAGCAAAATAAAACTATAATTCACCTTTAAAACTATATAATAAAAGTTGTTCATATGCTTTCAGTAATTAAGAAATAAAATGAGAATGTGATCGTTTAGGTCCCAACTTAGCAAGGTTGATTCCCTTATAGCAGAACGTGCGCCATGAGGAGCCCAAATTTTCTCCTCATCAGATCAATGGCGTATGTAACGCAACCCACCACAAAGGATGACGCAAGAGAATAAGCAAGGCCTCTTTGGCAAGACAAGTCCAAAATCAAACTCCATTATTATTATTATTTTCCATTTTAATTCAAGTATGAGAGAGTTATATCTTCGGATCATAAATTTGTTATCTTAAAATTTTGGATTAAAATATAATATCCAACTCATTTATTGTAATTTTTTTGCTTAGTCCATATATATTAAATTAAAAACAATCTAAGTTTAACCATTAAGAATAGTTCAGTTGACAACTGAGCTCCCAAGAATTTTTTTGAGTCAGAGGTCCAAACTCGATTAATTTCATCCTTCCAATGAAGATACGTACCCTCCAGATTTTATCAAAAGAAACAATCCAAGTTTTTATATAAGCCTATAATTATAGATTTGCCTACTAATATTGTAGGTTAATTAGTAGACTTGTATAGATTATTGGGTTGGTCCCACGTCTTGTTACCTACATTTACTACTTGTTACTAGGGGTGGCAATATGGGTTGAACCCGGCGGGTCAACCCGCCAAAACGGAGCGGGTTGGGTTGAGATTTTCAACCCACCAACCCACCTCAACCCGCCCCGCCTAGAAGTGGGTCAAAACGGGTTCACCCCGCCGGGTTTTAAATTTTTTTATTATTTTTTTTTATTTTTTTACAATTAGGTAGTATTTCATTAGTACTTAAATTTTTGTGATATTTAATTTTTTTTTATCTTAGTACTTTCTAGAAAAAATAAAGAATAACAATTTTATTTATGACAAATGTTATCTATTTATAAATTCCTAAAGAATGTTTGACAAATATTAATATACATTTAAGATTGAGACTAAAAAAAATATAGAGAAGTGTGAAATAAAATAAAATAATATTAAAAAAATTCATAAAATATAATTTATTTTTGAATTTTAATTAAATTTTTTTTAATTGGCGGGTTGGTGGGTTGACCCGCGAACCCGCCAACCCACCATAAAACGGGGGTTCATTTTTACAACCCATATTTTTTGGCGGGTCAACCCGCCCCGCCCAATTTTTGACGGGTTAGTGGCGGGGCGGGGCGGGGCGGGGCGGGTCAACCCAAATTGCCACCCCTACTTGTTACCTACATTTACTACACTAGGACTATTAAAATTGTGACATTGCTTTCTCATATTAACGGTGAGGGAAAAAGAAAGGATAGTAGGATGATTAAGGACAAGAGGGTCAAAGCATTGAAGGAGGAATGTGTTATCCAAAGCCAAGTCAGGCATTTAGGCTTACACAGGCATGGGGCTATCAAGTGCCAACTAATCCATGACACACTCTGCTCGTGCCCTCCTTGTGCCTTTCTTATCTTTGAAACTTTGTCCCAACTCTTTTACCTTTTCTTTTCCAATCTTCAATTTCAAACTAACACCTTGATTGTGACTTCCCTACTTGAAATAAATTCAACCCAAAAGTTAAATAAATATTCATAGCAAGTTTATTATCTTTCTTCTTCTATGTATGTGTTATTTTTCTTTTTATACTTGTTGTTTTGCACACAGCATTATTCTATTTTCAGAATATTTATTGAAACTCGTGATTCCTTTTTTCTTCCCTCTCTAAACAAAAGTATAGACTAGGTGCATGCTATTATGTATATAGAAACTAATGATTCCTTTTTTTCTTCCTTTCTCTGAATAAAAATACAGACTAGGTCTAACAAAATTTGCAAGACGTATTCCAGATAAAGTCAAACAAAAAACAAAACTAACGGTACGTTTAATTGTGTTTTTTTTTTTTTATTTCTTAAAATTATTTTGTAGAATGGTTAACTAAACATGTATTGTGTCTTTATTATTTTGAAAGTTAAAAGTCAAAACACAAAATAAAAACAAATGAGAAATGTTCTCTAAACTTGATTCTAAAAACTAAAAAATAATTATAATTTTTAAAATTATTTTTACAAAACAGACCTCATCAAATATATTTTTTTCTGAAAATCACAAAATTATTTTTGAAAACAGAATTTTATTTTTCTTTCTCCTACGTTTTAGTAAAATTGTTTGCAAACCATGAAGCAAGGTAATTCTCTTATAAATATAAAGGTTATGCTTATTTTACAAATTATAATTATTATATATAAAATAATTATATTTATGTGGAGTGCAAATCTTGATCATTTTTATTTCATAAAAGTTAGTTAAAAAATATTTTAAACTTTCCAAATTCCAATGAGTAACAATAAGCGAAAATTGAAACCTTTGAAGCGTAACTTAAAAAACTTTTAGTTCACACATGCAGTTTATAAAATTAAAAGAGGAGATAAGTATCGAATAATTTTAGTTCTGTTTACAAATAAAGATTAAAAAGTATATTTGTAAAGAAACTAAATAAAAATTGTATATTCTTCCTTCTAAAACTCTTTTATTTACTCGATCGAATAGCCTGCAAAACAAAATAAACCTCAGGACATGCTATTTAGTATTTTCCCCCCTTCTCCTAACCTGAAAAAAGAATATTCCAAGTCGTTTGCGTATGTGAGTGAAGTGATGTATGTATAGAACCACGTGACACTACTCTAATCCATTCAATTTTGTCTTGTAGCGTTCCAACTTCCAACCTCATGTTTTCAACCATGACAGAAACACCACTTTCTGATAAATAAATCTCTTTTGCTTATTTTTTTTAGGGAAAAGTGTCTATACTTTTAAATTACACAACTTACATCCTTTCACTCTCACAAAGAGGTGGGACCCACAACTTTATTTTTTTTTGTCAACTCTCTCTCCTCCTTTATCTATCTCTTTCTCTCTCTTAAAATGACACAACTTTACATCCTTCAAAATTATACACACTTTTCCCTTTTTTTTATGGGATTAATACTTTTCATATTTTATCTTTTATATATGTATAAAAATATATATGATCATCTAAAAATAAAAAAAATTATGGATCTTATATATTTTTATATGTATATAAGAGATAAAATTATCTGTTATAATATAAGAAACACTAATCTTTTTTTATTCGTCATCCTTAATCGTTTTCCAATTTTCAAACCCTTTGAACGATGACGAACTATAAACAAATATTGTCCGTAATCAATGTTTTTATTTTTTCCGTTTTATCCCCTTCACAGGTTATGTTTCGTCATCAACTTTCCCCCCAACAAAGTTATGGTCACTATTTTTTTTTTTTTTTAAAGTCTCACAGAGATGAATATTTTTGCATACTTTTTCCTTAATTATTATGGCGCATGAAATTAATTCATAATAGTAATACTATGTTCCGTTTGATGCTTATGAGAGGAAAATACAATTAAATAGTATGATTCGAATAAGTGAGCTACATCACAATTTTTTGTGTTGTTGTGAGTCATTGAGATAATTCCTCTAAAAAAAAAAAAAAAATTTGATAAACACATTCCTCTCAATTTACTGTCAAAGGGTTGTGCGTATTCTCCAATACTAAAACATGAGTAAGTGAAATAGGTAAAATTAGCACCGAAGCGGAACTTTAGTGTTGTCATATTACTTTCATAAATTCAGTTAAATCGATTCAATTAATAATCTAAAAATCTAATGTTCTGATCGAATCATTTATTGGTTCGGATTTAATGGACTTAGGAACTAGGCATATGTCTTTTGAGTAAACTTGTTTGAAAATTTTTGTTTTATACCATGTGATTATTGTATAGAGAGTTCAAGATGCTATATGAGTTACTTTCAGGCTTTGGAACAATATATTCATCACAATACCATTTTGTGTTGCGTATTTTTTGTGTGCAATAAAATTAGGATAATGAAGGAATAAGGATATTACCAAGTATATGGATCAACTGCCATAAAATTGTTTCAAACATGTGGAGAAATTTTTAAAAAAAAAAAACAAGGGTTATTGAATTTTTCTCTTTTTTTTATAGTAGACAAGATTTTATAACCTAATTTATATGGTATTTTTTTACAGAGATTTGTATTCAAATTACTCTGGTTAAATATTTATATTATTTTAACAAAATCAAATAATTCATATTTTTTTATTGCATTTCTTACTTTTTAGCAAATTGATCATATCCACAACAATAAGAATCGATCACACAGTAAAATAGTTAGTGCGTTTTCATATATGAAATACTAATAATTCCAACTTCGAACTTTTTTGGCAATTTTGATTTTTGAAATTTACTATGCTAGCTAGGGGTATTCGTGGTCTGAATTGGATTTTTGAAGCAAAAACCATTCAATCCAATCTTTTCGGTTTGATCATTTAATCATCCATGTGGTTTGAATTTTTTTCAAATCCGATCCAACTCAATCCAATTTATTCGATTTGGATTAGTTCGATTTTTAATTTTTTGAAAAGCCTAAAACAAAACTTGTGAGAATTATTTTTACCAAAATGAGGGAGTATTATTCATCATGGATTCTTTGTACTGGCAACAACAGAAAATTTTGACAATACTGGAGTAATAAGTCTTCCAAAATCACTAACAACAAAAAATACTTGATCGCAAATTGAATAAATACCCTAGACAAAATTCCATAACATAATGAAAGTAAACTTAAAACATTAAACTGAATTTTTTGGCCTATAAATAGATCTTTTGTTTATGTTTAGAAGTTAATGGGTGGGTTAATGAGTCTTGAGTTTAGAATTTTGCTATATAATTTTTGGACTATGATTGAGGAGTAGGCCCAAGTAGGTAGATGGTAAGGTAATATATTGGATCGGTTTGGACTGAATCAATTTTCACCAACCAAATCGAAAATCGATCCAATCTAACAAAAATTTACAATTCTTTTTTGTTTTTCGTTTTTTCAATTTTCGATTAATTCAGTTATCAATTTTTTGATTCGGTCACGGCAATTTGTATCGCGATGGATGAACACCCCTAGTGATAGCTGATTTGATTTGCACAAAATATTAATTTGTTATTATGTTCATATTGATGAGTGCGACAGACAAATAACAGATTAAAATTAATTTTTAAAATGAAAAACTATAATTTTATGTATTCTTATCAATAATAGTCGTTGAAGAGCCAAATTAGCAATGCTGAATATATTAAGTAAAAGTTGTTTATATCATTCAATTTATGGACCTAAGAATTTACCAGTCCTGCCAAAAGTCGTTTATACAAAATTGAATATAAGGAACGGTGTCTGAATTCAACCTTGATCGGGATTTCGTTATAAAAACTTGCCTCTTACTATTCACTATATAATATAAAAACAAAACTCAAAAATAAAAGATTTAACTTTCTAATTACATAATACAAATACAAGATCTTTAGTTAAGAAAGCTTTTCTAATAATATACAGTACATAAAATTGTTAAAAAAAAATTTGTACAAAACTACGGTCAAATAATGTTTAAGCAATTTTGAAGACAAAGTTTTGTAATGTCTCAAACCTAACTTAAGTTGTAATGAAGTTGAAACTTGTTGTTTTTTTTAATATTATTTATGGGTTCATAGATTAATTAATCTGATTTGAGCCATCGAAGATTATATATGCGGTTGTTGACCTTGGGCAGCTTTTGAAGTAGTGACCTCAAGGTTCTTAACAGCGGTAAAACTCTCTTTATTAAATTTTAATATAACTACATTTTTAGAAACTCAAACTCGATTAAATTAAAACAATTGATTCACATGTGTTGTAACATGTTTTATCTAACAATAAGAAAATGCAAAATGGAGCAATCCAATCACATTAACGAGCGTTTTTTTAATAGTACTGCTATACTAACATCGTTTCTTAAAAAGACAAGGTTTTAGGATTTGATGGGGAATATCTACAAAGACATGGATTAAAATGTCACCCAATTTTTCCAATTTAAGAAAAAAGGGACTACCAAATCGCTCTATGTATATAAGAAATTTTCCACATTAACCCCAAGAAAATTCAGAAAATGACATCATCATCCTACGTGTCATACAGGAGCGACGTGGCAATGACTTAAGTATATAAACATCATGTCCTTCCCACACTCATTCACGAGTCACGAGAGCTCGCAGGTTGTCTTAATCTTATCGTCGTAACCAAACAACCCCACTTCTGCGCTTGAACGAGATAAAAAAACGTTACTCTTATACCAAGAGAGAGAAACGACCCTCTCAAAATTTTCCAGGAAACTTAAGCTCCCGAGAAAATAATATTAAAAGAAAAAGAAAATAAGAGGGAGAGAGCATGGCGACGCCGTTAACGGGGCCGCAGCACTTGGACGGAGGAGGAGGAGTGGCGGTGCTGTCGAATCCCGTGAAGAAGGTCGATTCTTCCGCCAATGGTGGTGGCGGCTTCAATCGCTCCCTATTGGAATCGCCTATTCGGATTTTCTCTTTCTTCCACAAGTCGATTCGGAACGAGCTCGATGCACTGCACCGATTGGCCATGGCTTTCGCCACCGGAAACCGCTCCGACATTCGACCCCTCTCCGAACGCTACCATTTCCTCAGATCGATGTACAGGCACCACTGCAATGCCGAAGATGAGGTGCAAGTTTTGGAACCTGTGTTTCTCCTCCATTATTGTTCTCAACTTTGTTTCTTTTAATTTTTTTTTATTTTGTTTTATTTTTTGGAGCTTGTTACTTGATGAATTGTGTAATCGAGTTTTTTTTTTTTGGTGTGAGGAATGGTGTAGAAAAATAAATATTTCCTTGTCCTATGATTCATGAATCATGGATAATTGATGGTTGATAACTTCAGCAATTTAGTTTAGGGAAGAACTAAGAAAAATTTTAGTGGAAATTTTTTTAATATTGAAACGTTGTGTGTTATTCTCCTTAATCACAGTGGTATTTTCCATTAAAGTATGTAGTCATTTTTGTTATTTTGGTTACTTCCCCCCACACCCCAAAACACATTTTGCTTTTAATGAGATGAACTGAATATATATAGAATCCGAATATGAAGAAATTTAGCTGTATTCGTTGAACTATGTATTGTGATTTTGCAGGGTTAAAATAAACGTGTGCTGTTGTTTGTCACTAAATAGCTACAATTATATTGATTGTTTTCTGATTCATGACTGGATTGAGGTTTTGTATGAAGGTAGCTAAATGTAGTTAGCAAACAGCTAGTGGCACATAAATTCATTCCATTTCTGGTTGATGTGATTGGTCTATCTGTGTACACAAAAAGCTTGGCGGTGTTGCCAGCATCAACATCGCCTTTATCCCAAACTAATTGGGTTTGGCGGTGTTAACCCCCCCTCTCCCCCAAATGGCAGTATCTGTAACTATCAGACTTGTAATGCGATTTTTAAAAGTAAATTATTTGGATATGGAATCTGTGAACTTTGTGATAAATTATTGGGCTTCCTTTTCTTTTTAATTTATCTTTTGCAGAATGTCCTATAGATTTTATGAGAGTCGAATGAGTATTTTTTTTTTTGTGATGTTAAGGTTCTACATGCTTTGCATGTGGATCCTTCCTACTTTCCCAAATCATTGTTTTATAATTTGGCTTTACCACTCCTGCATGTCTGCTATGTTCAAACATTTTGAGAGAAATCTGTTCTACAATGTAGGTGGTTTTTCCAGCTCTAGATATACGAGTGAAGAATGTAGCACAGACATATTCTCTAGAACACGAGGGTGAAAGCAATCTTTTTGATCATCTATTTGAGCTGTTAAACTCTTCCATCCATACTGATGAAAATTTCCCAAAGGAGTTAGCATCCTGCACTGGAGCTTTGCAGACATCTGTCAGTCAACACATGGCTAAGGAAGAGGAGCAGGTATAAGTTTATTTAATAACTCTTTCCCTGATTTCCACTTGGACTCTTACAATGAGATAACTACAACCTTAAGATAACAGAAAGATGGACCCCCCCCCCCCCTTCCCTTCTCTCTCTTCCTCCTACAAGGTAAAAGTACTACTCTTTACTATTTGGTTATTGAAGGGTAGGTGCTAAATTCTACATGTTATAACTAAGAAAATTATATTTTCAATTTTTCATGTATACTTTACTTGATGAGTTAAATATTCTTGTGGTGATTATTTCCCTAAACCCAATCATGTTGTCTTCAACTAGTGTTTTGGCGATATTAATCAATATTTTTAACAGTTATAATCATTAGACTTATCAGATACTGTCTTTATGTTAACAATGGCAGGACTATATTGATTTTTCTTCTTCAGTGTTCATCTTTTAGTATAAGAATATCTTCTGTCTAAAAAAGAAAAGTAGCTTGTTGTATTGCAGAATTCGGAATAAATCTCACTATTTTATTTTGTTTGTTGACATGAGAGTACCATTTAGGAGAAGAACAAAAGCATGCACATTTGAGCATACTTACGAATTATAATCAAATTTAAGAAAGTTGTGCATGTGGCTGGGGTCATCAACCAGAAAATTCAAACAATTAACATGTGTGGCATGCTTACATGTTACATATCTGAGTGTCCCCCTTAAGGGAAATCGCTCAATATAGTTATCTGTTTACAAAATGATATCCTAAATGATTCATTGTGTTAATCATGCCCCTAATTTTGAATGGCTGAATTTTAATTTTTTAATTTTTTATTTTATTTTCTTATCGTGGTGTGTGTCTGATTTTTTTGTTTGTTGGATGATATAAGGTATTTCCGCTGCTTATTGAGAAGTTCTCTCTTGAGGAACAGGCATCTTTAGTTTGGCAGTTTCTTTGCAGTATTCCTGTGAATATGATGGTAGAATTTCTTCCATGGCTTTCAACATCTATTTCACCTGATGAATCTCAGGATTTACGGAAGTGCTTAAGCAAGATAGTGCCGGAGGAAAAACTTCTTCAGAAGGTGTGGTTTCAAATGCTGTTTTAGAGCATGGTTCTTTCCTTTTCAGTTCCAATGCTACTTTATGGGTTGAAGCACAATTTATATACATTTGATTTGTCATGGTAATGTATCTGATCATATTCTTGCTTATTGAAGGTTATTTTCACCTGGATGGAAGGGAGAAGTAGTGCTAACACAGTTGAAAATTGTGTAGATCATTCTCAGGTTCGATGTAGTTCTAAGCCACTAACCCATCAGATTGGGAAAGTAAATTGTGCTTGTGAGTCATCTGCAACTGGGAAAAGGAAATATTCTGGATCTATCCTAGATGTTTCTGATAACACAGGAAGACATCCTATAGATGAAATATTGCTTTGGCATAATGCAATAAAAAAAGAGTTAAATGAGATAGCAGCGGAGACCAGAAAGATACAGCTCTCAGGAGATTTTACTAATCTGTCAGCTTTTAATGAAAGGTTGCAATTCATTGCTGAAGTTTGCATATTTCACAGGTATCACCTTCAATTCTCTGTCTTGTGGAAGCATCTTATGTTTCTTCAATTAAAAATTTCCTTATTTTGATTTCTTTGGCTTATTCTTTTGTTTTTTTTTTCAACTTATTTTATTTCTTACTGTTCCTTTCTTCAGTTTTACCCTACCTTGGATCCATACGCTTTGAATTTTTTTTTCTCGCTTCTCATTTAGGAAAATAATTGGTGGACGGTCAAAGAAGAAACATTAAGTACAGAAAAATATACTGGAAGCACAGAATCTTTTGTTGCTCCTCACTTTGTCCAACTAATATATAAACTGTGCAACTTATAGGATTGCTAATACAACATGAAGAATTCTTTTGTTGCTTCTCGCTTTCTCCAACTTATTTAAAATGTGCAAATCATAGGATTAGTAATACTAAATGAAAAAGAGAGAGAAATAATTCATCCTAAGTAAAGGAGTGAATGGGAGGTACTAATGGTTGTCAAGCTTTCATGACATGCGGATGTAGTATTTTCCTTATTAGAAGAATCTGTCATGATATTTTAACCTTAATGTTCCATAGTATATTGATTGAAAAAATGGTTGTCATAAAATATTTTAGTGTGGTACTTTCTTCATTGCTATCCTTTGTACTTCATTGTTTATGTAGTGCTAGAAGTTTGACTACAAGGAATGGTTAAGAAATAAATTGTCATGGAATGGGGATGTAACAATTTCTTGCTAGAGAATTTTCTCTTGATTTTGGGAGATAAAGGAAATTTTGACATTGAAAAGAAAAGTTGAAAGTAATTATTTTGAAGTATAAATAGAAACTGAGATTTGTGAAGAAAGAAGACATTTTATCATAAAGAAATTTGAAAGTAATCAACAATTTGAGAGCTTTTAATAAACATAAAAAAGGATGATAAATAATGGTGAAGCCACTTGTCTTAGGGAGGAAGAGAGTACAATAGGAGATTATCTCGTTCTCAAGAGTGAGAGCTCTATTGTATATAAAGTGAAAAAATGATTGTCAAAAAACAAAAAAGTGTGCTGTGTATCCTTACTTCATTCTTTATATAGTGTTAAAAGCAGTGTTGTCAATATCATGTTTTAACTCGATCCTACGATTTTTTTTACCATGGATGCGCCAACTTAGTCGCAGGATTGTGAGGGAATGGGATTGCCGATCAAACTCGTAAAAACGTGGAATCGTGTGATCCATTTGTTTTGGGAGATTCACAAAAATACACATGTCTGAGAGAGAGAGAGAGAGAGAGAGAGAGAGAGAGAGAGAGAGAGAGAGAGAGAGTCACACAATTCACAGCGTTCAACAAGCAATCGATATTTCACGATCAAGGGTATTTCCATTTTTTAATCAAAATAGGTCAGCGTTCAACAAGCAATCGATATTTCACGATCAAGGGTATTTCCATTTTTTAATCAAAATAGGTGGGGCTTTCTATTTGATTGTATCGAAAGACCCAATGAATTGGGAGGCCTGCATGACGGGCTATTAGCTCAGTGGTAGAGCGCGCCCCTGAGTGCAATTGTCGTCGAAGACCAGATTGGAAATGAAGAGGGCACTGGTGCCCTTTTGCTGCAATCGACCATTGAAGAGAGAGAATAAAAGAGAGTTGGGTTTTCATCACTTGCGCCATCAAAGAGAGAGAAAAGGAGAGATATAATGGTGTCTTCACCACATGTTTCTTATGTCATTCCCTTTTTCTTTTTATTATTTAAATTTTTAGTTTTGTACTTTCACAGCTTTTCACTGTTTTCCATTGATTCAAATTAGCAGAGTAAAACTTCGTATAATAATAAAAAATGAATGGATTTACCAAAAATAATAAAAACTGAATGTTAAATTATTTGATTATAATTTGAATTTTTTTAATTAAATTTAATACTGATTTAAATATCATTTTTATTTGTTATTATATATATATATATATATATATATATATATATATATATATATATATATTAAATATAATTTTATATTTTAGGTAAGATCTTACGATTTACAATCTATCTACTCCCTTGTTATCCTAAGTAAGATCTGGGGGTCTCACAACCTTGGTTAAAATTGTGTGGCATGGAATGCTTAATTGATTATTTCTATGAATGCAGTATTGCTGAGGACAAGGTTATTTTTCCAGCAGTAGATGGAGAGTTTTCTTTCTTTCAGGAGCATGCTGAAGAAGAAAGCCAATTTAATGAATTCAGGTCTTTGATTGAAAGTATTCAAAGTGAAGAAGCAACATCTAATTCGGAAGCTGAATTTTATTCCAAGTTGTGCTCACATGCTGATCATATAATGGAAACCATACAGAGGCATTTCCATAATGAAGAAGTTCAGGTGATTCTTCATTGCTTATGCAATAATTTTTCTTATAGTTGCCAAAGTGAGATGTGAATTTGTTTAGCGAATGCAATGTTAATATTGCAATAGGATGATTATTAATAAATTGATTGGTGGGATTTGAGTATCATATTTTAGAAGTTATCATAGCTTGTTAAATGTTGATAAATATGAGCATTTCTTGTTTTAACTAATTCTTATTCTTATCCTTATTATTGTTATTATTAATTTGGTAGAGAAGTATGCAATAGGAAGTTCTTGATTTCTTGATCCGTAGTTGAATGCTTATGGCAAGAATTTGACAAGAATGTTAACACATATACCCTTTAATCTATTTTTAATATGTGCCTAATTCCTCACATCTGTAGGTTCTTCCACTTGCACGGAAGCACTTTAGCTTCAAAAGGCAACGTGAACTTCTGTATCAAAGCTTGTGCATGATGCCGTTGAAATTGATTGAGCGTGTCCTGCCCTGGTTGGTTGGATCATTAACTGAAGATGAAGCAAAGATGTTTGTGAAAAATATGCAGTTGGCAGGTGTCTATTTTGGATTTTCTTCTTTCTGAAAGAAACATATTTTTAAGAAATTAATTTTGTGTCTTCTATATCTGACAATTTGTCAATCTGTTCCAGCTCCAGCAACAGACTCTGCTTTAGTCACGCTCTTCTGTGGTTGGACTTGCAAGGCTCGTAATGTTGGACTGTGTTTGTCTTCAAGAGCATCAGGTTGCTGTCCTGCTCAGAGACTTACTGATAACGAAGAAAATATTGTTCGGCCTTCTTGTGCTTCTGCATTATCTGGTAGAGATTGCTCAGTTTTAGCTGAATCAGATGGAACTCAAAGATCAGTCAAGCGAAACATATTGCAGTTGCACAAGAATGGAGAAGTCCCTAAAACTTCAGAAAATGAAAGCATCCTGACACAATGTTGTAGTGCCTGGTCTTGTTGTGTGCCAGCTTTAGGTGTCAACGGTAACAATTTGGGGCTGAGCTCACTTTCTACCACCAAGTCCTTACGCTCCTTGTCTTTCACGTCTTCTGCCCCATCCCTGAATTCTAGTCTTTTCATATGGGAAACAGACAGTAGCTCATGTGATGTTGGCTCTGCAGAAAGACCAATTGATACCATATTTAAATTCCATAAAGCTATACGCAAAGACTTGGAGTATTTAGACGTTGAATCTGGAAAACTTTGTGATGGTGATGAAACAATTATTCGGCAATTTAGTGGAAGATTTCGTCTTTTGTGGGGTTTATATAGAGCTCATAGTAATGCTGAAGATGATATTGTATTTCCTGCATTGGAATCCAAAGAGACGCTTCATAATGTGAGCCATTCTTACACCCTGGACCATAAGCAGGAAGAAAAATTATTTGAAGGTATTTCTTTAGTTCTTTCTGAGCTTTCTGTCCTTCATGAAGCCTTGCAGAGGACCCATATGTCAGAGGATTTAAGTGAACATAATTTTGGAATTTCTGATGTCAATGGTAGTGATAATATCAGAAAGTATAATGAGCTTGCAACCAAGCTTCAAGGGATGTGCAAATCTATAAGAGTAGCCCTGGATCAGCATATTTTCAGGGAAGAGCTAGAGCTTTGGCCATTGTTTGGGAAACATTTCACTGTGGAAGAACAAGACAAGATAGTGGGCCGGATAATTGGAACTACAGGTGCTGAAGTTCTCCAATCAATGTTACCATGGGTAACTTCTGCACTTACAGAGGATGAACAGAACAAAATGATGGATACATGGAAACAGGCAACTAAGAACACTATGTTCAATGAATGGCTAAATGAATGCTTAAAAGAGAGTCCAGCATCTATATCAGAGACAGAAACATCTGAGCGTAGCACTTGTCAAAGAGGTTTATAATATGCTTTGAGTTTCTTTCTTGTTTGGTGGAAGTTGCAGGATGGATAGTTAAAAGTATAATGTGTCATGATTTTTTCCCAGGTGCTGACTATCAAGAAAGCTTGAACCTGAATGATCAGATGTTCAAGCCAGGTTGGAAAGATATATTCCGCATGAATCAAAATGAACTGGAGTCAGAAATCCGGAAGGTTTATCGTGACTCAACTCTTGATCCAAGGAGAAAGGCATATCTTATGCAGAATCTAATGACAAGGTTGGTTCCAGTGACCATAATTCCTTTGTTATATATAATTATGACATAACATGTTCATTTGATAGCACTTTATTCTGTTGTCTTCAAACTCTTGTTGATTAGTTATTTGTTTATTGTAGTCGCTGGATAGCTGCCCAACAGAAGTTACCTAAAACTCTATCCGGGGAATCATCTAATAAACAAATAGAAGGATGCTCACCATCATTTCGGGACCCTGAGAAACAAGTATTTGGTTGTGAGCACTATAAGAGAAATTGCAAGCTTCGAGCTGTTTGTTGTGGAAAGTTATTTACATGCAGATTTTGCCATGACAATGTGAGCGATCATTCAATGGATAGGTAAATTTTTGATGGGCTTTCTTAATATTTTATAATGGTGTATATATATGTATTTCTAATTATCTGTTTGATAATTGCAGAAAAGCAACATTGGAAATGATGTGTATGCACTGCATGACTATACAGCCTGTTGGGCCTATATGCATGTCACCTTCATGTCACGGACTTTCGATGGCAAAATACTATTGCAACATATGCAAATTTTTTGACGATGAAAGGTGCTTTTTGGTTCTTAGTTTAGAATTCAAAAGATTTAGTATGAAAACTGGTTAACATCCATATCAACCATACCTTTATCCCAAACTAGTTGGGGAGGCGGAGTTTTAGTATGAAAACTGGTGTTTCCTACTCTCTCTTTTTTGTTTCATAAGAGGCCTTATAGGCCTAGGAAAGGGGTAGGGAAGGGACAGAATCCATGAAATCAAGCAGACCATGGTAAATACTGTGACGGGCACCATGTGAGCTATGAGCTCCTTGGCTGCTATCTCCTTCTTTCTGTTGGAACGTAGTCCAAATAAAAGGTCATGATAGCTTTTAGTTTCTTGTTACTATCTTCATATACTTGTATATTAACAAGTCGTTGGAACTTTCGTTTTGAAGTTAACACAATCTCAGTTTACACTTAGTAATCATTGATCTTTCTCTTGGTTGAATTAAATTGTTTCATCTGCTACTTCTTACTTCAAAGCAAACATTATTCTTTTCTTCTTTATGCTCTAGAACTTCAGTGCCTTAGCTAGCATCCATAACTAGCATAAAACCCATGATACCTTCAGCTTTTGATTGATTACATTAGGCATAAATCCTTTGAAAAGAAATCTGGTCAGGGAGACCTGACTGGGTGGTATCACAACATTATGTACTTTTAATAACTGGGAACATGCCCCTCTTTGTCTCACTGGTTGCAATGGATCTATGCCATGGACCATGTACCTTGAGCATCACATTTAATTACATTAGGACTGAGATTGATAGCTTATCTATAATGGTGCATCCACCATTCTAACGGAGAAAGTTACTTTGTAAACAAAGTATAAGTTATGAAGGTTTAAAAGAAAAGATACGGGACATTGAGGAAATATGGTTGAGCTAAATCAATGCAAGGCTGGATCAATACGCTTCTAGGTGCAAAATTATCTATTTCTTTGAAAATGGAGATTATACAAATAGGTTTCAGAAACACGAGTTCACAATTCTTTTGATGCTCATTGTTGAGATATATAGTCCCACATTGGTAGTATGTGCAACTAATGTGGAGTTTATAAGGCCTTGGGCACTCCCATCCTTTGAGCTAGCTTTTGGGGTGGTGTATCCCAAGGTTCTTTACATGGTATCAGAGCCTCGCCGCCCCCCACTTTCTCTTGTGGCGTTTCTTAGCACAGGTAGGCTGGGCCTGTTGCATTGTCCACTCTTCAAGCCCAATAGGCTCTCGTGTGAGGGGGCGTGTTGAGATATATAGTCCCACATTGGTAGTATGTGCAACTAATGTGGAGTTTATAAGGCCTTGGGCACTCCCATCCTTTGAGCTAGCTTTTGGGGTGGTGTATCCCAAGGTTCTTTACACTCATACAAACAGATGTATGTGTGTGTATTTAGTGTAAAGCACATGGCGTTTTTAATGGGGTTTCACTAACATACATGTTGAGGGATTGGAAGCTTTGTTACGATGATTTTCTTTTTTCTTTGGTTGTTTTTTGTTTTGGAGGATAAAGATTCCTTATCCTCCTTTCTCTTTGTAAATTTTTTACTCTTCGTCTCAATATATTTCTTCTTTTTTAAAAAGAAATAAATAATTATTTTGGTATGTTTTATGCTATATGGTTGTCTTAGCAAGAAATACTTGGAAACATATGCCCTGATTATTAATATGTCAACTTTGTTAGTTTATTAATTTTATTTTTCCTTGCCTGTTAACTTCGCATCATTCTTTCTCAGGAATGTTTATCATTGCCCATTTTGCAACATATGCCGCGTTGGACTAGGGCTTGGGATTGATTATTTTCATTGTATGAAATGCAATTGTTGCCTGGGGATAAAATCAGCGTCTCACAAGTGCCTGGAGAAAGGTTTAGAAATAAACTGCCCAATTTGCTGCGATGACTTGTTCACATCAAGTGCAACAGTCAGAGCTCTACCTTGCGGGCATTACATGCATTCATCTTGCTTTCAGGTATGCCATTACCTATTTTAGGTTTTAGCCTACCTCTGACCAAGAAAAAGAAATAAATCTGCATTTGAACCATTTATCATTTATCTTCGTTCTACTTCAAATGAAGTAATAGGTTTTGGATTCAATCTTATACTTTGTTATAAAATGTTAGGCGTACACTTGTAGTCACTACACCTGTCCAATCTGCAGCAAGTCATTGGGAGATATGGCGGTAAGAATATTTTCATTTTATATGTCTACTATTAAGTCAAATCTTGTACAGTTGTTTTGTTGCTAGGCATACAATTCTATGCATGTGTGGGCACACTATTAGGAATTTGAGATAAGAAAGAGTGTAAAAGTAAACGCTATCTGGTTGACATTTGATTAGAAAATTTAATGAAAAAACAAATGATATAAGTAGAATGCTCGTATAAAATATCAATAACTTAAATTCTTTCGGGTATGATTAACTACGGAGAAAGAGAGCGAGCTTGGAGCAGTGGTAAAGCTATCCTTTGTGATTGAAAGGTCACGGATTCGAATCCGAAAAACAGCCTCTTTATAAATATGCAAAGGTAAAGCTGCGTATAAGGACTGCCCTTACTTCTACCCTTGCTTATTGGGGTTTAATGGGGAGTGTTTTTATTTTTTTTTAATTTTTATGATTAACTATTGATATGACTACAGAAAGTCAAATTTTGTTTCCTAGGTTCTTTCTTTTTCCTTTCTTGTAAAGGTTTAATGAGTGAGGATATTTTAACTACCAAAAGTTCTCACTACTAACTTACTACCCATCACATCACCATTGGATCAAAAAGAGAGAATGTTAAAAAGTTTTTGAAGAGAGAGAAAATGTTAATCTAATGATGATTAGATAGGTAGTAAGTTGGTAGTGAAAAATTTTGGTAGTGAGAATATCCCTCCTCAGGTTTAATTGGGCGAGAAATTTTTTTTATGAACCATTTTGTTGGAGGTTCAGTTGTACTCTTGGTAGGGCATTGGAAAATGAACGTTAGGTCAAAAGCTACAGCCTATTGACCTTTACCATGCTGCTTTCAAGTGGAAATTGAAATGGATAAAATTTCATGGCATACAATACTTAGCTGTTTCTCTGCCTACCCAGGTTTACTTTGGTATGCTTGATGCTTTATTGGCTGCTGAGGAGCTTCCTGAAGAGTACAGGGACCGGCATCAGGTATTACTTCTGTCACTTGAATATTTATTTGGTCCGTGTTAAATTACTATTCAGTTTCACTTTATTCCTTTCAAAAACTAATGTTGTTTTTATGAAATAACGCATGATGGCTTTGTAATTGACCTCTAATATTAAAATGAAAAATTAATTTGTTTTATGTGCTGTGTTTTAGGCATTCGATGATTCCTATTCCCTCTCCCCCACCTAGTTGAACTTTCCATCTTTTCTTTTTTATGAAATTTCTTTTTCTATAATAATAATAATAATAAGGTCGTGTCTAAAAGAATTTGTGACTCGTATATCTCATTTGGCATGCATTGTGAGAATAATTATGTCAAAGACCCTTTTTTTATATCAATGTTACTTTTCACATATTGTAATGTATTTGTGGAGGATTGAACAATGTATGTTGAGTCCAAAGACATTAAATTTTGATATGACTGAAGAAAATATATTATGTTTGACTAATTTCTGTATATTTTCTCGCAATTAAAATAACTTCGTGAGTAAGAAAAAGAGAAACTGCAAAAGCAGTCAGATACAAAAGAAGCATAATCATACGTCGTCATCATCTTGATAGAACTTCAAAGTTGCACCGATTTTCTTTTTCCACTAACTCATCATATTGACATGTGTCAATAGAATGAACCAGCTGAAATACCTCCTATAAACCATATGCTGCAATGTCTATATACAATTTTAAGGGTGGTGTTTTTATAATCGCATCAAAGAGATTTCCCACAAAATTAGCAGAAACAAAATATGATGGTGCCTAACTAGCAGTGGTAATTTGTCAACTCTAATCTGCTAATCATTTTTACAATGGCAATGCAGGATATACTCTGCCATGACTGTGATCGAAAGGGCACCTCAGGCTTCCACTGGCTATATCACAAATGTGAATTTTGTGGCTCATACAATACCCGGGTGATCAAGAGTGAGGCTACAAATTCCACCTGCCCTTAGTGTGCTTCTTTTGACAATGGAAGTACAGAGAGTTTGTAAATACTTGTTATAATCAATCCAATTTTCCCCCAACCAGGAAACTGGTTACGTTCCATTTTATACACAATGCTAGTGAGTCACACTTCCAAAGGCCTCTAGTGAGTTGTCTTCTCGTAAGCCGGAGATAGAAGAACCAATTAGTTCCATAGTTGTCATGTACAGATTCTTCCTAACTTCTTTTTGTAATGGATACTTCAGCTTCTCTTCTTTTCTACTTCTAGTTAAAGTTCATTTAAGTGTGCACTTGGGGTTGCTTTGCACACACACACACACACACGTTGTTGGTGAAAGTACGTCCTAATTGAGCTATGTCAACTTCTGTTAGATTTTTCCAAGTGACGATATATAGCAAATTATTTTAAGGGGCTTCCATTAATGTATAATACTATATCATTCAGCACAACACAACTGTGTAGTAATTCTTATCAATTTAGATTGTGATAGACGAACGAACGGTCAAATTGAAATCTCTAAGATTAAATAAAAGAATTTTATTCGTTACAAGTCAAGACATTTGTGACAGGCTTGATTTCAGCCTTACCAACTTAGACATCCTTTCCAAATGCATTTTATTATAGAATATGCGAAACTGAACATATGGAAACCGTTGAGTACTTGAGTTCACAAACTTAATAATTAAAGATAAGATTAGTCACGTTTGGTCTGTTCAATAGTTTTTAACAAATAAATTACGTTAGCTCTAGTTGGGTCAAACTCTTGCTTCGTTAATTAAGTGCATTGTAAAATTTTGTAACTGTTCATAAGAGCAGAGGTTGCATGTTAAGACTGATTGCTTTGGGCCATGAAACAAAACAAACATCTTAATCAGTCCAAACCAAACATAGTTTTACTCAATTCACGAAACCATAAAAGGAATTCTACATTATGCGAGAAAAAATGAAAGAATATAGGGCTTGAGTAATTGTGTTCTGATTTTTTTGTTTTGAAAGTTAAAAATTAAAATACAAAATAAAATAATTCAGATGTTTCTCTAAATTTAATTTTAAAAACAAAAAAAGAGTTATAATTTTTAATATTTTTTTACAAAACAGGTTTTTTTATATTTTTGTTCTGAAAAAAAAAAAAAAATTTAGAACCAGTATTCAAACAAGACCTATGTTTTTTTTTGTTGGCTAAATCACCATGAAAAATAAAAGTCTTATTCTTTATTTAAAAACATACAATTTTTTCACACTAATTGCTAAACTAAAACCAATTAACTTTTTCTAAAACTAATTTCCTGCACATCCAAAAAAATAAAAAAATAAAAAAATAAAAAATAAAAGAAGAAATTTTAAATGAAATGGTGACGTTGGTTAAATAACAGCAAATACTTAGGCGAACAACGTTAAACCGGTCTGAGAGGCTCTTGTCTCTGTTGTGTGTGTGTCTCTCTCTCTCTCTCTCTCGGTCTCTGTCATTGTTACATGGTTGCATACGCAAATAAACCAAAGCTTTCTTTCTCTGCAAAACAAAAACTCCATTCTCTCTGCAAATTCAAACCCCATCATCATCTTCTTCTATTCTTCTTCCTCAAATCATCCATTCATTCTACAAACTCATACACAAAAAAGGGATTGAAATTCCACTGTTTTTCCCTTTCCTCACACACAGAGAGAGACACAACAGTGTTCCCAGAAACAACCGTTTCATATGGCTATGGGACCCGAAAGATCAAAGCCACTACACAACTTCTCCTTGCCGTGCTTGAAATGGGGCACCCAAAAGTTACTCAGGTGTGTCAACGCCGAACCTTGTTCCCTTGATCGCCGATCCTCAAAATCCGATGAACCCCACATGAACCAAAACGAACCTTGTCGAGTTCCAAAGCGAAAAAACGACAACAACATCGATGCCGTTCGCGAGAAGATCATGGGGGATCTCAGAGTAGCGGCGAAGAAGCTCAAAGTTTCGATTTTTGAGAATGGAAAGGACGAAGGTGGTGGTGCTGTTGCTGCTACCAATGCCAGGCCTTGGAATTTGAGAACAAGAAGAGCTGCGTGCAAGGAACCACCACAACCACAACCACCGCATGAAGAAGAGCGAAGGTTTTTTTATGTGGGTTCTTCTTCGCCGGTGAAGGAGAAGAAGAAGATGATGATGATCAATGAGAAAGCCAAGTTTTCTGTTTCTCTGTCTAAGGAAGAGGTGGAACAAGATTTCTGGGCTTTGGTTGGGACCAGGCCTCCCAGAAGGCCCAAGAAGAGGCCCAGGATTGTGCAGAGGCAATTGAATGTGAGTACCAGTTTAAAATTTTTGTTTTAGGAAAATGAAATCTTGTTTTTGATTCTGTTGATTGCTTTTTTATTTTTATTTTTTTGCAGTGTTGTGATGAAAGAAAAAAAAACAAAGACATAAAATGATTAATCAAGTGCTTCTTGTTGGAATTTTACATAAACACTTGGTCTTAGGTTGTTTTTCTGGTTCAATTTTTTTGCAGACACTTTTTCCTGGGTTGTGGCTGGCAGAGATCACTGCAGAATCATACAAAGTGTCTGATGTTCCTGAATAAGGTGAAGTTTAGTATTTTTTTTTCTCTATCTCTGATTATAGCTGGGAATTTCAATTTGGTTTCTATAAGTAGAATATGAGTTATGCTTATGCTTATTGTATGCAGAGGCTGAATTGCTGAAATGAATAACAAAACCGGATTCTGGATGTCCTAAATACTTTGCTTGCTGACCTCTTACACATTGTCACATAAATAATGGTAATTTTTCGAAATCACCATGTAAATCAAAAGTTTAATTCAATAATCATGAAATTTTGGGATTTTGCAATTGGTTATCTGAATGTAGTAGCTTGCACCTGAAGATTCTATAGATCAACTTTCTTAGCACTTCTTTGAAAATCTCCAATTCACCATCAAATTGTTAGATTCCTGCTGTTGTGGATATTAGCAGTTTTTTTGATTTCTCAACTGTTTGTTTAATCCAGTATTACTCATTCAAGAAAGTAAACAATACTTTTTCGTGGATTGTAGTAAATCTTCCGATGTTTCACAAAATTTGGAGGCATCAAGTTGTTGTTCATCCATCATAGAACGAATTCGTTATTCTTTTTAGCAAAATCGTGAATAATGTTAGTGATAAACTTTATTTAGTTTTTTTTCTTTCTATAGGCATTAGGTGAATCTGCTTCATGAAGCTATGATCTCCAAGATTAGAATTCACTTAATCCACTGTTAATAGGGTATTATAGGAAGTTATATATGACACTAGTTTTACCAGGTATAAAGAAGGGAAAAAAATCGACAGTACCAGTGACTTAATGTTCAAAGAATGTGTGTACAAATCCAATGGTATGTCTTTCTGTTGATAGAAATATGGTGAAAGATCATCCTTTTTCCGTTGTGTTTGAAGAAGTAAAAAAAAAAAAAAAATGGTTTGGTTGAGTTCATCAGTTGCAATAAATGCCGAGTTTGTTACTAAATTTATAATGTAATTTTGTTACTAAATTTCCCATTCTATCCACATAACCTAGCAAACAAGTTTGTAAACCTTATAAAAGCCAAATGTAGCTCCAAAAAATATAATTAAAATAAATGAAAAGTATGTTGAAATGGTAACATCTCTTGACTTTTTTTTTTTTTTTTGAATTTGGAAAGCAATGCCATTATTGAATTGGATTAATGGAGCCCTTGCCATGAGAGGCGAGACCAGTTGCCCCAAAAAAGGAACATTGTAAAATTAATTCAGACAATACCTGCTGTGATTGTGTTCCCATTCATAAACTTGCTGCAGTGACTTAACTCAGATTGAATTGCCATAAAACCACCTGTTTTTTCCCACTGTTTTTTCCTAGAGAAAGAAGAGCAGGAAATCATATTTGGCTTTGTTTTCTATTCTTGTCTTTGGGACATTCGATTAGTGTTGATTGCAACTGATACAGGAGAACAAACTCAGCTAATATCCACAGAAAATTTCTTTTCTTAATTGCTTGATGAATGATGATCACCTTCAAATAAAATTGCATCATTGCATTTAAGGATTAATTTTCCATAAACAGGAAATTATCATTAGTTTCCAATTCAATGACTCCTAACCTCAGCAACCCTGCTAGGTGAGAGTTCATCTGAGTTATTATGTCATTACTGGTGAAACAATTATGCCTTTTGCAGTTGCACTTACATCCGTTATGAAAATTCTTGAAATTCTTCTGTCATTGGCAATTTGGCATGTTAACATAAGTACATAAACAGATGCTGTGATTAAGAAGTAGAGAGGTGTGGAATTTTTGAGGTATATGATAGTTGTTTTAGACATGTGGGTGATTCCAGTAATAACATCTAATTTCACTCTCTTTTATTATCTAGCAATTCAAGTACTTGCTTGTACTCAGAATTCTTGTGTTGCATTCTTTCACCCTATAGAGATATCAAGTAACTTCAATGCGATGTCAGATATCAACAAGCATTGGATTGTCCTAGTTGGCATTGAGCTTGCCAAAATAAGGCACAGGTCATTTATTCAATTAACTGGCATGATTCTTTAACATTTTTGGGTCCACTTAACTTTTGTACATCACTTCCCTGTATAGGGATTGGTTCCAATATAGGACCCATTGACTTGTCGTTTCTATGTAAAGGAATTGAAGCAATCCCAATGTAGGAATTGGAATAAAAAAAGCTATTATATAAACAAAAATTATGAGCAAATATCAGGGTCTTTTAAACCAATTGAACTTATTTGGAAGTGCTTTTCTCACTTTAGAGGATCCAAATTCTGTAATATTTGTTACTGTTATATATTTGTTAAAGTCACATTTTATTTATGGGAGAATTAGATTTATAAAGTATCAGCAAACAATTGTTATTGCGAAGGAATGCTTGGTTTTTATTCTAGTTAAGAAGTTTACTTAGCTCTACTTTTCACATGGTAAACTCATTTTTAATCCAGAATTTAAATACTCTTAAGGGGTGAGAAGGACACTTGAGAAGGAAAAATGGGTTGATATGGACATCATTAGTCGAGATTGTGATCAAATACGTGTATATAATAAACTATACAGTCAATATTTTTTTAAGAGTAAATACCCTTTTTGGTCCTTAGTAAATTTCACGATGTCCGTTTTAGTCCCTAGCAAATAAAAAGGCTCATCGTGGTCCCTAAAAAATTCAAAATGAACTCATTTAGTTAAAATCGTGATCCCTCACAAATTCAAAAAAGACCCATATTAATCCCTAAAAGGACTAAAATGGGTTCATTTTGAATTTCTTAGGGACCACGATAGATCTTTTTATTTGCTAAGGACTAAAGTGGGCATCGTAAAATTTGCTGAGGGCACAAATGTTATTTACTTTTTTTTAATTAATTATTATAACACTACATTTTTCTTTTAGGTGCAGATGGATTTCATTTCTTCCAAACGCATTAAATAAGTCAATCTTTTGGGCTTAGAGGTTGATACTGAATACCATGAGTCTTGTAATTTAAATCATTGAACAGTTATCTTAATTTTATAATCCACTTATTGAATCATGTGATATGATTATAAACATTATGCATATTACATCATAGATAAACTGAAATATATATATATATATATATATATATATATATATATATATATATATTTATTTGTATCTTAAAAATATCTTATATGTTGAATAAATTAGTTAAATAAAGAACTAATTAATTTTTATTTAATGAAATTATGTGAGTTTGATCTAATTCATGAAAACTTTTATTTCAATGATTAAATCACTAACAATTTATAATCTTTTTTAGAAAAAGTTGCTCAATGAAGTGTATTTGAAATGACTCCTTTTTTTAGACAAAGTTTAGATTACACCATGCTAAATCACAAACAATTTAAGACCTTTTTATCATTATTATTTTATCTTTTGAGTTTAGCATCTTTATTTATCGTTGGGCCTAGGTGAATCTCCACTTCCCAGCCAATTGAATTATGTGATTGATAATTAACTAATGGGTTTGTTTGTCATAGCCCAAAATTGTGATGACTGCTCCAATCTCCAATAATTGTTGTGTCATCCGATTTAATGAAATCAACACAAAAATTTCTTGTTCACCCTACCTAAATAAAACTGAGTGCACTCCTCCTGATTTTCTCTCACTCACAATTTGAATTCCTCTTTTCCAACCTTAAACTGAAAATTCATGTTGGCTTGGGTAAAGAATCACTTCAACCCAAAACTTTAAGGTGTTGGGTGATAACTTTTTTAATGATTTATATTATTTTTTAACACATTCTCACACGCAAGAGCCCGAGCTTGAAGTGTGGATTATTGCATAGGTTCAATTTTTCGTTTACTTTATGGTTATTTAATTCCACAAGTGGGGGGCGGTGAAAGTCGAACTCGTGCCTTTATGGTCACTGAAACACTTATACAAGGTAAAGAATCACTTCAATCCAAAATCTTAAGTGTTGGATAATGACATTCTTAATAGTTTATATTATTCTCTAACAGTTTGGAATCACATTTATTATTCATGAACCTAATAACTGACTTGGTTCAGGATTGGTTAATAAAATCAGGAATTTCACTATCCCTTGACTTCAAATTCCTTTATAAATGTAACCCGAAAAAATTCCAATGCAAAAAGTCCAACTTGATCAATGATGGTGGTAGTTATAGGGAAGCTGAATCCAAACTCCGCACATTATGGATAACAAAAGTAAATGAATAAAAAGAAGTCTCTTGACTTAGAACAGTACATATATATGATTTCTAAAGAAGGGTGAAGATATTTTTGAATCCTTTTTTTGAAGCCACCATCAATTATAAGATTGCACTATAGTGGAGCTTATCATTACTGAATTTTACTCAGCTTGCTCATGTGAAAAAAAAAAAAATCATTGAAAGTTCAACTACTAGAGAAACTGATGAAGAGGTGATTGAAATCCTGTTCATCTCCCCATGTGTTTAACTTATAATCATTAAGCATGCCTAAATGGAAAGTTGGAAACCAAGCAGTTATGATAGTTAATTCTGATTGTCCAATAAATAACACATGAAACTTGGACATACGTATACATTTCTATGTAAAATACATCAAACTTTTAGCCTATATGTGCCAATAGATAAACCAAAGGACGGTCAATTATTAGAGACAAAATGTTAGTTAAATAGATGAGGACAATACTCATAAATAAACCAGTACTAATCTGAACAAGCACCAAGAGGCACAAGGTTCCATATTGATGAAGAATCATAAAATAAAACAAAGTGTGACAAGACATTAAAGATGGATTCCCGTTGTTCTGTCTCCCAAGCTATGGACCCTTTTATCTATATGACCATGACATTCAGAAGATCAATGATCTATTTCTTCTTTTAAGCTTTGATCCAAATAATCATTGTCTTGAGATAGCATAATTAGCCTCATTGACAACCATGCTAATTAGCCTCCATCACTTGTCACTTTCTTTTCTGATTGGAACAGACAATGATTATGATAAGCCAACATGAATTCATTACATGATAATTAACATATGAACAAATCACTTCTTGCTCTTCTTGATCTTCCCAACACGTAAAAATGAACCCAACCCAAAGAGATTTGCACTTCCCTTTGAAACATAAGGAGTTGGTACGTTTAAGATAGGACTAATCCTAAAACCATTGCCATAAGATCCTCCATAACTCTTACCTGAAGGAGATTTTTGCATAGGATGCCAATTTAAGGTAGAACATGAAGATGATGATGATGATGATGATGATTTAGCTACTGTTGGATGCTTGTTTGAACTCATTCTCTTTGGATTTAGCACTGAACCAGTTGAGTTGCTTCTTGACAGAAGAGGTAAAGAGAAGACTAAGCTCTTCTTTGTATCACAATTTAGACTTCTACTTCTACTGAATCCCCAGAAAGACCTTGAATGAGATTTTTTCTCATGATCAGAACTCACATCAAGGATTTCTCTAATGGTTTCTTTCTTCACTTTGTCAACACATGGACGAGGAGGAAGTTTTGTATAAGGAGATTCCACATAATGGGAATGTTTTCTAGTAGTGGTTTTCTCTTGTATCTGAATTGGAAGGATCACCCCATTAGAGAAAAGTTCATCTGCTGAAGATGATTCAAACTCAAGGATTCTACTTGTGCTGAACTCAAATTCAGAATTTGAGTCCAGCATCAATGTGTCTCTGCAAGGAACATCCTTTTTCAGTGGTGAAACTTGTAATTCAGATAGATCATGGGAGAAAGAGAGACGAGGAGGACTTGTTTGAGAGCACATAACCACAGGTTCCTTCCACAGACAGAAAATGAGGAAAACAAAGTGGGAAACAAAAATCACAAGTCAAGGTTGAGTTCAAGATTCAAACAACTGATGATGTAGCTAATAGGTAATGAACAAAACAATATGGCTTTAAGGATTGAAAATATATATAAAGTTGCTTTTGATTGAGAAGTTTAAAAGACAAAGACAGACAAACAGAAAGAACTATTTTCATAGTCTTTCAGATATAGAGGGGGAAAAAAGAGAGCATGTATCAACATTTATTCAAGTTTCGAGGACTGAGAGATTCTGTGAAAAATAGAAGATCAAAGGAGATTTAATGTTCTTCTCTTCTGAAAAAGATGCAGAAAGGATTTTTGTCTATTATTGTTGGAGAGTAGAAACGAAAGAGGAAAACAAAAACTAGACTTAAAAAGAGAAAAATACTATCTTTGACAACTTGGAATAGTAAAAAATGGTGTACCCTACAAAGTCAGTAAAAAGTTCTGCTTGATTAGAGGAAAGTGACTGCAACCACACTCTTAATTTTGCTGAATTGAAGGAATAATATTTGTAGTCTTTTGTCTTTAAAACAGCCACCACCCTACAAGACTTGTTCTATAAGATATAGACTTTGGGGGTAATCATCCTAACCACTGATTAAGCCCTTTGTTCTTTTCCCTCATCATATGATATTTATATTTATATATTTAAGGTAGAGGAACATTGTCTCATCTCTAATTTAATTTAAACAATCACAATTTATTATACAATACAAATCAATTAGATGGATAAGTACGGCCAAATATTTATTATATAATACAAATCAATTAGATGGATAAGTACGGCCAAATACATATTTCAAGATCATATTGACCGTTCCTCATATTTTGTTCCGTATATCAGGGCCGACCCAGTTCAAATACCCACTTCGTGAGTGTCTGGGGAAGGGAATACTCTAGGCAGTCTTTCCCCTGCTTTTTGCAGAGAGGCTGATTCGAACCCGCGACCTGACACAGCACGGCAAGCAAGCTTACCGCTGAGCCAAGCCGGCCCTTCATTTGCCATGACCATATTATATAACAAAATTAATACTGAATTGAATATAATCAAAACCACAACCTTTTCGGGTTAATCACTATGGCTAGAATTATACAATAGAGTGATTCGTAATAAAATTCTATTTTTTCTGTCACTGATCAATCAGTTAGAAGCCTGTAAATCAAGTATCTCAAGTATGAGGTCCTAGTAAAGTTGATGAACAAGAACAACTCACTGACAATATAATCCTAGTTCTTTCCTCTTCTCATCATCAGTTTTTAAGGCAAAAAAAAAAAAAAAATGTATTAACATTATCTTTTGAGAGTAAAAAAAATTAGGTTTATGATTTATTGAAAAATGGTCAAATTAAAATTCCAAGGGAATAAAATCAAACAAGCTTTTGGAAGCTGGATATTCTATAACTGGCTTACTAATAATCAAACAGATGCAGTGAAACAACTTCCTACTTGCCAACAAAATCTGTCAAAAGCACTCAAGAGTTAGTGGTGCATAAATGTTACAATTGACCACTGGTCACTCTTCATTGGGTATTATTCTTGCTTTCTATACAAATATAAGCTGCTAGGTGCAAGTGCACTCAATAACATATTATCCATGTCAACGGTTTAACTAATTAACTTGAGGTTAACTTGGAGTATTTTTTATTTTATTTTTGTTAAGTCGAGTCTTAGAACAGCGGTAAGATCATAAATGAGTTTGAAAAAATGTAAGGGTAAAACTATATATAATCAATGATCAGCGGTAAAATTATTCCTTGTGACCAAAGAAACAATCTCTTTATAAAAATATGTCTTTACAAAAATGTAAAAATAAGTCGAAAAGTATCGTGTAGTAGAATTAAAATATTAGGTATAAAGATAAATTAATAAGGGTGAGAAGAGAAACATAGATTTGTGCCTCGATAGCCAAACTCTTATGTAGCATGGGATGTGGGGGTCAGGGTCACATTTGAGAATGGACCCCAAAAGCAAAGTAATGTTTCTTCTTTTCATCAAGACAGATAACCCATTTTTGTCAACTTGCCATGTGAGCAAACTTCATACGTGGAAGAATGAATAAGCCCACAACCTCGATGACAAAACAGTCCTTAACACCTTATTTGTGATGCTCAATACTTGCCACAACATGGGACCCCACCCACCCACTATTTGATGGGCCCCCACAAAACATCTCTCAACCCAGAATTGGCATTACCAGAAACAACAGTTGCTTGGTGCAAGAAATTGAGAAAAGATGTAACCAAAACTATAACATGCACTACAAATGCCATGCACTTTTGAGTGAGACCTATCTATCTTCATTATAATTGATAAATCGTGTAGAGATCTTGCTATGGTTGCTTTAGTGGACCACTCGCATCTAATAATTCAAATATCTAGGTCGTGGTGCCTTGTTTATTTGTGAAGAAAATAGCTTATCAATGGGAGAGAAAGCAACTATTGAGGGAGGTTGTTCCATCTATTTGATGATAACTTCTAGCGACTGAAAATTGATAACTTCTGGAACAACAATACCAAGTGGATTCGACACCATTTATCTAGACTTTTTTTAGCTCGTAACCAAACAATGTGGGACCCATTGTTGGGATAAATTTTAAATGTCCATTTTTTAGCAGTTTTGGTTTGTTAGGTTCTTGTGTCAGTTAGAATATTAATGAGTCAGTTATGTCAGTTAGAATATTAATGAGTCAGTTATAAAGTAATGATGGTGTTATGTGTGGAGTTATGTTGGTCAGTTTTATAGCTTATAAATAGCCTTTGATAGTTTGTATGAAATGTAGATCAAGAGAAAAAGAGAAAGAGCTGGAAAGCAAGAATAGAAAAGAAAAGTTGTTTTGTAGATACACAAGTATGGTTGTCTCTTGCATCTGTGTGTAGATACCAAATTCTAACAAATTGGTATCAGAGCTTGGGCTATGGAGGAAAAGAACGAGATGGAAGTGCCACTCTTTTATAGAGATAAAGATGAAGCATTGGTCTTCTTACTCCGTCTGAAAGAATATTTTCGGAGAGAAAAAACCTTTGAAGAAGACAAATGGCATGAAGCTTTGAGTAGATTCAGAGGAAGAGCAATCAAATGGTTCCGTACATGGGACTGCCGCGAATTTAATAACATGTGGAAGAATTTTCAAATAGCCTTTATAGCGAAATATCTACCTGGACGGTTTGATCTGATTGATGAAGAAGAAGATGAAATCATCAATGATGATGATGAAGATGAGGAGAATCATGCGGATGAAGAAGAGACCGAGATGGCAGAGTCCGAGGTTGCCAACGGCAACGTATCCGCGGAGAAGATTGACGCGTTGGAGCGTGAGAGAGATGAATCAGAGAAAAAGACGATGTCGAAGGAGCTTGAGAAGCCAGCAAAGGAACGAGAAGCTTGGAATCCAAGATGCTTGATGGAGACCGGCTTGGAGGAGACTGCGAATCCGAGTCTCATGTTGATAACCGGGATGGGGGAGATCCCGGCTGAATCACCGAGTTCATGTTTTGGAAGAGACTTCGACCCCGACGTGACGAGGTCGACGTCGGCGACCGGCATAGGTCGCTGGTCCGAGATGTCATTGAGGAGGTGCGAGGAAGACGGCAATGAAGGAGCCGAGAACGGCGAAAAAATGGAAGGTGCATTTGAAGAAAAGGATGTGGTCTTGAAGAGAAAAGGAGGTTTTGTTGACAATACCAATGATGCAGAAATTAGGATTGGACGAGGAAATAAAATTGTGAAAGCAACTGATGAAGTGGCGAATGAAACTAAGAAGAATTTGGGTCACGAGAAACTTGCAGGTGAAGAAGATGCAGCGAATGGAAAGAAGGAAAGTACTGCTAATGAAACTGAAAATATCAAATTGAATAAGCCACCGGATAAAATAAAATATATTCAGAAAAATAATTGCAGGGGAGATATTTTTTTTGAGTTAATTAAGTTGGAAGGTGTTAGATGTTTTTTTGTCAGTGATTAAGAATGAAGAAAACATACGCGATCAGAAAGTTGAAGAAAAGCAGAAGCAACGCGAAGAAAGAAAGAAGAATTTAAAATTAATGGGGGAGTTTTGTTGGGTAAATGTCCGTTTTTTAGCAGTTTTGATTTTTTAGGTTCTTGTGTCAGTTAGAATATTAATGAGTCAGTTATGTCAGTTAGAATATTAATGAGTCAGTTATGTCAGTTATAAAGTAATGATGGTGTTATGTGTGGAGTTATGTTGGTCAGTTTTATAGCTTATAAATAGCTTTTGATAGTTTGTATGAAATATGTAGATCAAGAGAAAAAGAGAAAGAGCTGGTAAGCAAGAATAGAAAAGAAAAGTTGTTTTGTAAAGTTGTTTTGTAGATACACAAGTATGGTTGTCTCTTGCATCTGTGTGGATATTCAATTCTAACACCCATCACAGTTGAATATCCCAATAATCTCTCATTCAAGTATGAAACCTAACATTGGTATGTTCTCCCTCAACCGATTACCCAGGCCCAAATACTCAACCCCCTTTAGCCAATCATTAGGCTAGTTCGAGCTCAACCCGGCTTTGATACCAATATCAAGCGAGTCCAGAGGGAGCCTATGGCGGGGACAACCATCAATGGGCTAAAGTTGCACCACCATATCAAATGGGTACGAGACCATGTCATAACTCAAAATCTTAAGACATTGAATTTATGGGTCCTCCCACTTATATTCATTTCACCTATTCCATACCAATCAATGTAAGACTCATCACACTTGAATAACCCAACAACTTGTGCAAAAGTTTAATAAAAAATTGGAGAAAATGAGATTCAATGACTTAGCTCTGTTGGGTATGAATCAAACTTTGTATTCAGATGAGAACCCTTGTTGGCGAGGTCAGCAGAAAGCCAACTAGGGCCCCGCTCTCTTGTGAGCGGGCGAGGGTTAGGGGAGCCGCTCCAGCGGAGGTGCAGGGGGCAACGCCCCTGGGACCGTAGAAGTCTGGTACTGTTATGACCTCTAACTTATTGTATTTTTCTTTTGATAGAAGTTTGAGCTCGGGCCTATGAATAGTTGTTGTTAGGATTTCTAAATCCTATTTTTATTTCCCTTGTAAACCGAGTTAGTTATAACGAGTGTCAATGAGGATAATATAGTACAAGCTAGAAGTAGACTATATTGGATGAACTAGGATAAATCGCTGTGTCAATTTCTCTTCTCTTTCTCTTTTTTATTTCGATTGTGTGTGTCGATTTCCAATAAGTTCTTCTTTATTGCATACTATAAGTTACTAGTAGTGTGGCCTAAACTAGCTTTACCGTCATTGTCATTATTGTTGACACTACCATTATATCACTAATTTCATTATCCTGAGTATATCAGCAAGCAACACAACTACCACCGTGCATTGATAAATAGAAATTTCTCCATCACAAACCATATATTATAGAAGTAACCTAATCGATCGGATGTTGAATATACTTATATGAAGATATATTCAAATTTGTAAATGGAGAATTTTGAATATAGAGGTATAGGTTGTTTAATCAAGTTATATCAGAGTTGACACAACACATTATGCTAGTTTTTAATTTCAGAGTAGCATTCACACCTTCACCTACTTCCATGTAAGTGATTATATTCTAAGTTTCTAACTATTTAGGATTAGATTTTTGGCACTTGAGCCAAATTTAGCTAAGTGCTCATTTTCAAACTTTCATCAAGCAGTAACACCTCATCTTTATTCCTCCGATGATCACGAAAGAGTAGCGTATTAGAGATTGACAACCATTGCATGCAAACGTTGTCTCAATCTTTGGCTAACACCATATAGATAACATTTTTTACTATATTATTACTTATATATTTAAATAAAGGGTTTTCGTTTGTCTGTTACAGGAAAAAGAAAAAAGAGTAAACACTCTTTTTAGTCCCTGGCAATATCTACGAAGTCATTTTCAGTCCCTGACAATAAAAAAGGACCAAATTGGTCCCTGAAAATACAAGAAAAGGGTCACTCTACATATTTGGGAGTTGACATAAGGACTAACATGACCCTTTTTTTGTAATTTCAGGGACCAATTTGATCCTTTTTTATTGCCAGGGACTAAAAAGAACTTCGTAGATATTGACAGAGACTAAAAAGGGTGTTTACTCAAGAAAAAAAGGAGAAGGGAATTTCCTGTGGTGCGGCCGAATTAAAAAAAAAAAACTAAACTAAACTGAGGCATGAAAAATAAACTCTATTGATTTCTCATTTTCCTGTAATATAACTTTTATTAAATCCTTTAATAATACTGTTAATATTTTTTATGCAAATTTAATAAAGTAATTTAATAATAATCTATTTAAAATTTAATTTCGTGTTTACAAGTTTTATATATTCATCATTTTATAGTTAGAATAATAAATTTAAGGGGGCAAATCACAATTATACGTACACATCATTAATACATTTGCAATTTCTCAAACCAACAACCCAATAAACAGGCTAAGAAGTGACTATATACTATACTGAATTTACAACGCAAACTCCAAAGCTTATTTATTGGATTATCTTCGGCTAATGTAACAAAACATTTTACAAATTATATAATAATAAACATAAATATGTGGACTTTAATAAATGAAGAAAAAATTCTCACTATGTCGAAGACAGCTATACATTCAGCCATAATAGATTGAGGCTACTTTTAAATTGGCACCTTCATAATACTTAAAAGGTAATAATCTTAAAAGCTCAAAATTAATATACTTCCAGTATTTCAGTTTAGCACCACTTAATCATGGTGATAGTCAAATTATTTTACTTATAATAAAACCTTAAATTACTCTTTAAATAAGTAAAATGAATGAATCAAAACTACTCTAACCATAAATAAATGGAAAGTCAAGGATTTGATCAAAGCACCTGAATGTAAAAAGTTAGAATAAGTGTAACCCAAAGAATAAACGGCCAACGAGCAAGATTTCTTCTTTTTACAAACACAGCCGAGACATTCTTTATGGCCACGGCTGATTTAATGGTAAAATTAAAAGCTATATATATAGAAGAAAGTATGGTCTATGAACAAGGACAGAGGGCACAACTCTTATCACCTAAGATCAATGACATCAAATTTTAAATCTGGGTTCATGTAAACATCTGTACAGGTATTGTAAATAGGACCACCATCTGGAGGCTGATTATGTGGATGAAATCCACGTTGCTGGCATTGTTTAATAACAGACATTCCACCAGGGGCTGTCAACCGAAAAATGCCATGGTTTCTGTACATGTAAATAGGGTAAGTTTGTCAAGGACAGCTAACAACATACTTAATTATAAGAGACATAAAAAAGTTCAAATAATTATCAAAGACCATGCAAAATTCAGTACCTTCTTAATATGTAAATCTGAGAATATTCCTATTTCCTTTTTTGTAGGGTAATAAAGGATAGTACATATGCTGATCTGATGTAGGGATTGGCCAAATAAGAGGAAGCAATTATAATTGTGTGTGGGTGGATTTTTTATTTTTATTTTTTTTTGTGGGGGGGTGGCCGGTGGGGGTGTTTTTTTCATAGTAAATATTCTACCTTTTCTTTTCTTTTCTTTTTTGAATTTGGACTATTAAATATTTTTAGGTACTATCATAGAGCTCTGCTAACATTTTTACATGCAGTAAATTATTTTAAAAAGGCTTTTGCTTCCTTTCCAAGTTTCATTATGGCTTTTAATTCCGTTTCCTTCCATAAAGGAATCTCGTCATAATTTTTGAAATTTGATCTCACCAACTTAATTCTGTTATAGAGATGCTATCTTTACTAGCATCCATACATCAAAATACATCTGACTCTGAGAAGTGATCTTACCTTGAACTATCTCTTGGCGCCATGACTATTGCAACAGCTTCTGGCAGCATAATCTAAAGAAAGAAGCATTTGCATAAGAAATGAAGAAAAAGTATAAAGAAAATGCAGGATGTGTGTGTGAGCACGTGACAGGATAGCCCCATCTTGTATAGAAACAATAGCGAAAAGAAATGTAACGCATACGGTTACTAGGGCAACAAGGATGAGGTGAATAAAGGTTAAGATGGGAATTTATGTTGTAACTATCCTACACAGTGGCAGGGAGGACGGAGGGAAGTGAGGTGTGAAATCTGTCCAGTTAAATGATAAAAAAGCTAATCATTCGGTAAGGATTTAGGGTCTTATGGCAGGGGGGAAAGGATACCCTCAAAGATCTGCAAGGGAATTTCCCTATTTTCCATTGTTTCTTATCAGTAAAAAAAAATGTTCCTATCAGTTATCAAAATACCAATACATAATAGTTTGATTACAAAGCCAAAAGAAAAGGATTTTTCATTTTTATTCTAACTTATATGTTCTGCATGAATTATATTATAAACTATATAATCAGTAAAGAAAGATCAATAACTAAATCTAGGATGATCAGTTACAATAATTCACTTCCATAAAATAGAACAAGAAATTTGAGCTATAAGTAACGTATAAAACATTTCCATATTCCCCAAAGATGAAGCAAAGAGCATCCGTTAGAAATTAACTAAAATTAATGAACTCACCTGATATGAGTAATGGGTATGCAGATCAATTGACGACATAAAACAAGATTGTGTAGGATGTGTCTGGCAATTCAGAACAATATATTTCAGAGTTTATTACACCAGGACACTAATAAAGTAAAAAAATAAGAAATTCAGATAAACAATATATTTTCCAATAAGCCAAATTAAGTCTGAGTGACACAACGAGAAATTCCATTTTACATCATTCCTCGAATCATTTTTCAGAAAGAAACAATTTTTCGCAACCCGAATAAGTTTCCTCCAAATGCAAAATTTGAAAACTCACATGGATCCACCCAAGGGGGAAAAGAGATCGTTTATCCTGCACTTCAAATATTTCCTCTTCATTTGTAGTCTGACACTGCTCAGCAAGAACAACAATAAATGTGACATTTACAGAATAAATAGTAGTAATACATATTTCCCACAAGATTTAAAATGAAAGAATTCTTACAGAATCTGATGTTGACTCCTGCTTTGGGATTATTAGAGCAGTAATATAAAATTTTTTGTTTTTCTGCAGATCAGGTGTGTTTACAAAATAACAGTCAATATCTCACAGTTGAACTAAAGTATTGAAGGCACAAGACACTAGTTAGGAAGCGCTACGACATTTGGGAAAACTCCACAAACTAGTATATAAAAATACCATGCATCTAAAAAGTTGATACAAAACACACATAACCAATAGACAAAAAAATACCATGCATCTAAAAAGTTGATACACAAACACACATAACCAATAGACAAAAAAAATGAAAAATGTTATTGCAGTAACACAAGACTGTAAATATACGAAACAGTTTCTTTCAAATAAATTTAGGATTTTCGTTTTATCCTTTAACATAACACAACAAACTTTCCTACACTCACAACATTTTGTGGGGTCCACACTTTTTAAAACAAAAAAATAAATAAAAAATTAAGGCACGCAAAACGAATCTCTATAACATTACACAATCACTTTTCTTACAACATAACTCTTATAAAACCCATAAATTTATGGTTGAAGGGTTTCCAGCAATGGGTTAGTTACTATTTCTAGTTAGTTAATGCACAATTCAATTTGGGGGTCCCAAGCTCCTTTTGGATCTATCTTTGCAAGTTGTTTTACATAAAGACTAAAAATTGTTAACAGAACTTACAAGCAAACCAGCAAGGACACCGCAAGTCTCTAAATTTTTGGCAGTATTCGCCTTGGCAAGCTTCATAAAATTCTCCATCAAAGCAGTTGACTGAAAATAGAAATTAGAATGGGGGGAAATAATGTAAGATTTTATTCAACGTCTAATATTTTAGAAATCAGAAGTATATTAGAAGAAACTAAATACTCAACACGAACTTAGCTATGCATCCCCAGAAATGTCAACCTAAAGAAAAGAATAAATCAAAGATAGATAAAATATTGTTATTGACTCTCACAATGTGCAGTTGCAGAGGAGACTCAGCATGAACACAACTATCTGATGATGGAATCTCTGTCTTACATCCTGCCCCATTAACATGAGGTGACACTGCAGGTACCAAATCTTGTACTTCAGCAAGCACAGGTGGAGGAGAAGGCTGTCTGATAACTTCTACTTGAGCAGAGGTTTCTGTTGCTTCAAAAGAGATAAGAGAAGGAGGTTCCTGAGCATGCTGGGGCTGGCAATCCTCAAGCTGGGTAAGAATTGAATATAAATCCGATTTATTGTGTTCTCCAATGCTATTATCTTTGTTATTCAGAGATTCAGCTTCCAAGGAATGTTGTAGGCTGTATTTTCAGAGAAAGAATCAGTAGGATGGACATTGTTAATATATAAAATAAATAGAAAAACCAGCTCACATATGCATCATGGACTACAAACTTACTTTTAAAATATTGAACTCCATATGAATCACTGAACCCTTTTAAAAGATAACTTAAAATAAAGTTCCATCATTTTAAAAAGGCTAGAAGAGACATACAACAGCACTTTTTTCTAACAGTTACTAGAAGGTCAAAAATAGTGAAAAACACTACAGAAACTTGAAATAGGCAACAACCTTGGTATTTCAATTGGAGACAGATCTATGTTGGTTGGATACCTAACCTACATCCAGAGAGAAAAGTCAGAATGATCTTTGAATAGATAGAATTGTAACATACAGACATAAACTAGCATACCCCATTATCAGTGGTAGGTGGCCGCCACTGCCCTTTAAGTCCATTGGGACCAAGGATAGAATGTCTTGAGAGAGTTTCCTCCTTTGGAGGTGGGAGAGTTAAGGATCTACAAAAGTAAACAAAAATGCACGAAACCTCTTAGTCAAACAATATTTTTACAAAAAATGCAAGACAATTAGTATGTGAAATGCCCCAAAAGGCCAATGCACACTAAATTTTTTAATTTCTATGCCGTGATACTAGATCAAATGAAAAGAATAAAATTGTAGATACCAGAAATGATACTTCCATTTAGAGTATATTCTAGAAAAAAGGAGTGGGGCTAGTGTTGAAAACAATTTAACTGCTCAGTAAGCAGAAAGGTCATAAGGGGTGAGTAATTCTGTTAGCAATTCTGTTAGGGGAAATGAAGGGCAAAAGAATGTGGGAATACCCATCAAACACATCATTATAAACAGGGAGGTTTTTTTTTTTAGAAGAGGCAGGCTGGGATTAGGACTGGACTTGGGAGAAATCAGAGCTTCTCTAATTGCTCTGAGGTTTGTTTTTCTTTTCTACAATTGTTCTTTTGAATCTTTACTATTTTCCATATTGTAGCCTTTGTACTGTCTTCTTGATATCACACTGATATCAATAGAATTAATACAAATATTCAGTTGTGTTCTGTCTTTTCGTCTATTTCTTTTCCTTCTTGAAAATGAAATGATAAAATTGTAGATACCCATATCATTTTTCTTAACCCAAATTGCCATTGGACCTTGCTTTATTGGGTTGCTGGTTCATGACGGTTTAAATTTGTTTCCATTTTCTCATTTTTGGACATTTCCTGAATCCTTCGGTTTATGGTTTATTTTTAATTTATTTACAGATGTTTAAATTTCTGCTTTTAATCTTTTTCATTTTTTTGGCTTTCATAACATATTCAGAGGTTTTCCAATCAAATTCAGAAACAGGAAATCATATCCACTGACATCTTAAAATTTCATAGTGTATATATATCCCAATACTCCATACTGTTGGAAACAAAGACATATTGTACTTTACCAAACTGATATAACACAGGAAAAGGAAATGTTTTAACTAATCCTTGCTCACTTGACTAGATCGAATTTTATATTATAAGAAGTAACACAGTAATGTGAAAATCTAAATTATTCTTATTGAGATATATAAAACCATTAATGTAGCCTCACCCAATAGCTTAAGTTTTTCGGTTGAATTGGTTCTTTACATGGTATCAGAGTCTCGTGTCCCGGGTTCGATCCTCACCGCCCCCCCACTTTCTCTTGTGGAATTTTCTTTCTTGGCACAGGGATGGGCCTGTGCATCGTCCACCCTTCAAGCCCAGTGGGCTCTCGTGTGAAGGGGCGTATTGAGATATATAAAACCATTAATGTAACCTCACCCAATAGCTTAAGCTTTTGGGTTGAAGTGGTTCTTTACAATTCTTACAACAGAAGTACAGATAAGTCGATAGGCACACTAATAACATTGCACAAGGAAGACTATCTAGCATTATCCACTTCAAAATGCTGAAGTTTTCTTATAGGATATTAGAAAGTAACCAAGCAGATGAATGAAAGTTTCACTTAACTTCATTCTTGTGAAGAAAGAAAGTGCAATTATCTATGAAGTACCTATTACCATAAAGATGCCAATTATACATTCCTGATGAGTCCAATACTTACAGTCTTCGCATATGCTCTTCCACAGGCCTAACATAAGAGAACTGTTGGCCCCTTGATCCTTGGTAATTTAACTCTCCAGCAGTTGGTCTGACTGCCTGGTCAAATATACAATAACATATGGATGTAAAACTTCTTTTCAAGGGGAGCAGAAAAATAGAATAGATGCATTCAACCAACAATATTGATAAAATTTCAAGAAAGGATTATTGCTGGTGACAGCTTCAAAGCAAATTCTCGTGCAAATTTTACCTTCAATGAGCCATAACTAGGCAAAGTTTGTGTTTTCACAGGAGAAAAATCCAATGAATTATTTGAATGAAATTTTCCCTGCCCATTTTGTTCGTATGCATGTCTGCTATTAAGCTCATTGATCTTCTGTTGGACCAGTGGTTTCAACTTCTCCAGTTCAATCACAGAATTTACCAATTTCTACAGCAAGGACGTGAAAATCAGATTACGTCCAAGATTTTATAACAAATTTTATTCAAAGAGTCTAAAGTTAACCTTTTTCAGTGATTGTTTCTTGCTTTGTGGAGATAATCTATAATCTCGATGACGTGGTATTGTTTCAGACACCAAACTAAAAAAAAACAAAAGGAAGGACCCTCAATTAAGTTTGATGACAAAAGTACAAATACAAATACAATGAACATTCAACGGAAGACAGTCATATTATGAGTCAAATATTGATACAGGCCACCTTGCATTACCTAGAAAATCTCAGAAGCATGACATATAGGTCAATAATATTCTTCTCCGCACGAAAGATATCAGCCTGCAATGTCAAAATCAATAATTGGAGCTGAGAGTCATGCAGAACAACTAAACAATAAATGTATCTTTAAAAGAAGGAAACATGACCACATGAACATTAAACAAAATTAAAGCAGGACAATAAATTCAAGAGTAGACAATATATTTTCAGTATAAGCAACTATCAGTAGTACCGTGAGATATGTTATCTATAGAATAAATTAATTATCAGCAATATGTGTCATAATAACGTAATAACATAAGTACAAGGAAAAGGCAAAGATGAAATTAGATAGTGACATTCATGCATGTCATTTTTCATATCCCTCTGATCAAGTACTAATTTACTATCTGATGGAAAATACTAAATATAAAATATTTTATTTTCACAATAATTATTCTCCATTCTCCAACAGATATGAAATTTAATGAACATAACCTAATAATATGCTTACATATTCAAATCTTACTGCGCATTTGATGGTATAAATAAACTATGGATTTAATGTTTCTTGTGAAGCTGGAGATAACTTCACCTCATGCTTTCACATGATCCACTCTCTCGTGAGTAGGAAATAAAGTTATCTCCATCTCGTACGAGAAACATAAATCCCATAAACTACTTAGTATTTGGTAAGGAGCTACTGTTGAAAATTGCAATATCTCACTAAACCTTTTTCTCTATCTCGCCCATTCTCCTCCCTTATCCTCTCCATACACACATATACTTCATAAGGTCTATGAATTGAAAGCATACAAATCCCAAAAACAAAGCAAATAGCCATCTTTAAAAAAAATTAATTAATTAATTAAATTTTACTTTATTTTTTTTAAGAAAGAGGAAATGAATGACTGGGGTACACTGAAATCAATCAAAACCTTATTAAACCCTTACGTTCCCCAAATACAACAATAAAAAAAAAAAAGTTTAAAAGCATCAATTTTTATCAAGACATTGAAACCTATCTATCACTGTTCCTAAGGAATGGATAAAACCTTTCAAAATTTGAAAAGCCCCAAATAGCATCATGAAGGTGGAAGAAGGTAAAGGGACCTACCTGTCTGAGGATGTTATCGGCGATCCGATGGTAGAAACGTAGAGCGATTCGATTGTCGACATCGAGTTTCTGAGCACTGGCAGCGATGTTGATCGTGTCCGAAGAAGAAGAAGACCTCATTGTTTTCTTTATTTCTCAGAACGCAGCGTTTCACTGTCTTCTTCTTCTTTCTTCTTCTCAGAGACACGACAACATTAACAGCGTTGGGGAAACGAACGTCAATGGCAACTTTGATCAGGTTTTGGGGATGAGGTGATTTCCATTGAAAGAGGGATTGTAATTTTTTTGGGGTTGTGAGGGCAAATGTGGAAACGCATCAATACCTAAAATCAAAACACAGCAAATGATTTTAATGGATTATTTGTAGATAAAATATTCTTCGTTGTTCAATTAGAATTTTAAAAGATTGAAAAAAGTCACGAACTATTCGATTAGGGGAAGGATATTGCAACAACTAAGTTGTGTTACTACCAATCAATCAATCTCACCGTTAGATTGATTATGTTGATCCAACATTATATTTATTTTCATCTTTGTATGGTTATGATTCCCCATATTTAATACTTTATATTTATTTTGGAAAATCATAACCATACAAAGATGAAAATAAATATAACTGTTGGATCAACATAATCAATCTAACGGTGAGATTGATTGGTAGTAACTTGGTAGTAACATAACTTGGTTGTTACAATATCCTTTCTCATTCAATTAGATTTTAAAAATTTATTTTAGAGGATGTATTGGATTGAGATTTCAAATGATTTTAATGGATTGTTTTTGGATAAAAAAATCCATTGGTATTTGATTAGAATTTTAATGGATTGAAAAAAAGTCATGTGGTATTCAATTAGGATTTTAAAAGATTATTTTAAAATCCTTCCAAATTCGTTAGTATTCAATCAGGATTTTAAACAATGGAATCACAATCTCGTGTTATTCAAAAATTCGACGATTTTAATGGATTATCTATTGGTGTGGATTTCGTGCAACTTTTTAGTGAAAAATATAAATGAGATGTCTCTCACAATCTCACCCTAACCCCTAGGATTTCTTGAAATTCTTCTATTGCAGTGTTTTCTTCTTCCTTTGGTAGGTTGACGGCTCGAAATTGGGTTCCATCATGGGAGCTTCATCAAAACTAAAGAATATATATATATTTTTAAGCGATTTTCATCACAAAATAACTCAGAACAAATAAACCAACGAGATTTTAATATAATCTATATCAAAAATAGCATATTTTTTAGCCAATTTTGGGAAATTTGGAAGTTTAAAAAGTGATTTTTCAAGCTATATGTCGCGGCTTTTCTTCGCACAAAAATGTGTGATTTTTGTATTAAAAATAACATAAAACAGTGAAAAAATAACAGGGGAACTAAAATCCTCAAACCAATTTTCGTTTTACATCAATGAAACAATATCAATTTAAAGAAAAATAGAAACTTTCATAATACGAACCCTATATTTCGTAACAATACATTCATGAACGAAATTTCTTCACTATAGAAAACGATTTCAAACAATTTTTGTGTCAATAGATAACTAAAACTTGTTTCTCAAAAGCCCCAAAGTAATTTAAGGTTTCAATGTATCGATTGAAAAAAAATTGAGAAATTTTCTAAACTTTCATGTAATTAAACCCAAAATTTCAGATTCGAAATTTTTTTAGAATATTCAATGAAAATATGCATATGATATATGGTTAGAAAACTCTCATAACGTAAAACAAAAACCCCAAGGTTTTCAAGATTAATTGCAAAAAATTTCAAACGAAATTTTATCATGAGCTTTAGGTTCTATATTCAAATTTAGAATTATTTTTACAATTAAAAAAATTTGGGTCTTATAATCATATATGCATAGCTTTGATACCAAATGAAGAAGATAATTTTCAACCCATTAGATATGTGAAAAATTGTTGTTTAGTAATTTTGAATGTTTGTTAAAAATTATATTATGTTTTACTGATTGAGAAAAGTATATTATATTTTATTTTATTTTTATTAATTTCATTGCATTTCTTTGTTATTTTTTTTACGAGGAAAATTATACTTACAACCTATTTTTGTTTACAATCTTTTACACCATATCTTAACCGTTGATTTCCGTCAATCAATGGTTATTATTTTCGCAAATCAAACTCATTAATTAATATTTAATTTGCAATAAATGATAACCGTTGATTGACGAAAATCAACGGTTAAGATATGGTTGTATAATGTTGTAAACAAAAATAGGTTGTAAGTATAACCTTTCCCTTTGTTATTGACTCTTGTAATTTTGAATATTTGTTAAAAATTCATATGATTTTTTAAAATCTTATAAATCCATATTGTCCTTTCAAATCTTATAAATTCTATTAAAATCCTTTAAAATCCAATCTTAGGAAATCTTGATTGAAAAAAAAGTCTTTTAAAAAAGTTTTTAAAGTCTCTCCAAATCTAAATAGTCTTTTAAAATCTATAAAAAAATTTAGCTCAAAAAAATCTTTTAAAATCCTAATCCAATACACTCCCTTAGAGTATGTCCTCGGTGTTTAATCAGGATTTTAGACAAAATAAAAACAATCTTGTGCTATTCAAAAATCTGACGATTTTCATGAATTTTCTATTGATACGAATTTTGTGAGACTTTTTAGTGAGAAATATAAATAGTATGACTCTCTCACAATCTCATCCTAACCCTAGAATTTCTTGAGATTTCTCTATGTCTTCTTCTTCATTAGGCGGGTTGACCCACTCGAGATCAGATTTCGAGCTCGAAAATAGCAAATTTTTGAGCAATTTTTGTGAGTTTTCGCGAGATTTTTCTTGGCATAAAAAGTATGTTTTTTGTATTAAAAACAACATAAAACTAACAGGGGAACTAAAACCCTCAAACCAATTTTTGTTTAACAGTAGTGAAACAATATCAATTTAAAGAAAGATTAAAATTTTCATAACATAAACTCTATATTTCGTAATAATACATTCATGAACGAAATTTCTTCACTATATAAAATGATTTCAAATAATTGTTGTGTCAATAGATAACTAAAATCTTATTTTTCAAAAGCCTAGCAATTTAAGGTTTCAATGTATCGGCTGAAAATAATTTGAGAAGTTTTCTAAACTTTCATGTAATAAAACCAAGAAATTCATTTTCAAATTTTTCTTAGAATACTCAATAAAAACATACATATGATATATCATTAGAAAACTCTCATCACGTAGAGCAAAAACCCCAAGGTTTCCAAGATCAATTGTAAAAAATCCAAACAAAATTTTATCATGAACTTTTATATACAAATTTAGAATTATTGTAATAAATAAGAAAATTTGGTCTTATAATCATATATGCATAGCTCTGATACTAAATGAAGAAGATAATTTTCAACCCATTGGTCAACCCAAGAGCAAGAACGAAAAAATGTTAATACGTAGAGGACTGGTATAACTTTAAATATGTGGAGAGTTGTTGCTTAATATTTTTGAATGTTTGTTAAAAATTATATTATGTTTTACTGATTGAGAAAATTATATTAGGTTTTACTTTTTTTATTAATATCATTGCATTTCTTTATTTTTTATTGACTCTTGTAATTTTGAATATTTGTTAAAAATTTATGTGATTTTTTAAAATCTTATAATTCCATATTGTCCTTTTAAATCCTATAAATTCTATAAAAATCTTTTAAAATTTAATATTATGAAATCTTGATTGTAAAAAAAGTCTTTTGAAAAAGTCTTTAAAGTCTCTCCAATTTTAAAAAGTCTTTTAAAATCTATAAGATTTTTTTATCTCAAAAAAAAAAATTAAAATCTTAATCTAATACATATTTATGTCAATTATAAAAAGTTTTGTCTATTAAGCATACATATCTTGTACCCCAAATTATGTCCTCCTCTCGGGCCACCGTTCTGCCACCACTATCCTCTCAAAACAACTTTCGATGGGAAATGTGGTTATGTTTGGCAATTGTAGTTTATGAGCCAGCTCTTACCATTATTAAACAAAAATTAATGTTTTTAATGGTGTAGGAAATAATTTTATCTCCTATGTACACATATAAAAATAAGTAGGGCTTATATAGGGGGAGAAAATATGGATCCCATATATTTTTATGTGTCTATAGAAAATAAAATTTATCTCCTACACACATAAAATGTGTGGGATCTATGTGAAAAGAAGAAAAAAAAAATATATGGACCCCAAACTCTTGTACGTGTGTATAGGAGATAAAATTATATTTTATCTCCTATAATATTAGAAAAACTAATCTCTTAAAAAAAAATCAAGGGGTAAAGAATTCTCTTAACTTAAAAGATTAAGTTGTTAAATAAAAATTATATTAATAATTTTATATTTTTTCCACTTATATAAGATGCAAAATTTCATAATATTTAACTATTAATTGCTAGAATGTGTTGGGATATTCAATTGATTTGTAATAGGTGAAGTGAAAACCATATAAGAGGACTAATAAATTGTAGGATGTTTTGATTTGGTGTAATTTAGCTCATCTGTGGTAGTGCCCCTACTATAGGCTCCCAGGACCTGTTCGACAGAAGAGGGTGATAAAGATCAAATTTGTGATCATTTGGTGATAGAAATTCTGATACTGTATTTACCAAAAAAAATTCTGATATTATATAAAATATTATTTTAACTCAACAACTTAATACATAAAATGAATATTACATTAATAATTTTATATTATATTACTAAATATAAAATAGCTCCTTACATTAAATTGCTCGACTAGATCATCTCTAAGGCATTGCCTTGTAGTTAGGGGTGTTAACGGGCCGAGCCGAGCTTTGGTCTTAACGGGCCAAGCCTGTATTTAAACGTGTCAGACTGGCCTTAGCCTGTTACCTGTTACGAATATAATATTGGCCTGAGGCCTGGTTTATTTACAAAAATTAAAAGCCTGTGTGAAGTCTGTCTTAGCCTGCTAGCCTGTTAAAAAAAAATTTAAGAGAACAGAATTTCACAAAAAAATAATTTCCAGATAGAAACCTTAGCTTCCAATTTGCAGCAATAATTTACAAAGTCTAAAATAAATAAATATAATTAAAGTGAGAGAAGGTAGATAACATGTTATATTATCTTTGCCCTTTATAAAAAAAGTGCCAACAAAAAGAAAAAATAAAAAATAAATTGACGCAAACGAGCAGTGCACAGTGGAACGAATAAGTTTTTGGGGTGAAATGGATTGAGGAGAAAGAGAGGACTATTACAAGTAGTATAAAAAATATAAAATAAAAATATAAAATAATATACTAGGCCAGCCTGAGAGGCTTTAAGGCCGAGCTTTTGAATTGGAGCCTGAGGCCTTTTTATTAAACGAGCTTTTATACAAGTTCAAGCCTGTTGCAAACAATAAATTTTAGACATGTAAGCTCAAGTCTTCACGAGCCGAGCCAAAGGCCCCTGGTCTGTTTAGCACGCCTACTTGTAGTTAAAATAAATATTTTGTGAACACATTATCTCTCTCATGAAAATTAGGCATGCATGCAACCAAGAACTGGTTCATGAGTATTTTGCCCCAAATTAAAATAAATATTACCTCTCGTACCAAAACATTTTCCCTATCTGTCCATGTTTGATTGTTGACCGAATAAATTGAGTACATAAATTTTGTACAAAGTTACATATTCAGTACAAAGTTGTATATTAGGTTACAAAGTACTCAATTTGCTGAAATACAGTGAAACTAGTGCAATGACCAAAAGGGTTTGCACCAAAAGCATTGGCAAAGCAAGAAATGGGTACCGAAACCAGCATAAGGGAGGAAACTTGGTCACACCGAGGTATTCAAGGCATCAAAACTTAATACAGTCCTTGGAATTAGTGAAGGAAACTAGGAAAATGACCAAAGTTATATTCATGCAAGAGCTTGAATCCCCGAGGCGAATTTCTCACCCTCATTATGCATCATACCACCAACACTACCCCCACAAGCAGGAGTTGGAATTGCAATACAATATACCCAATGATGTTTTCCTCTTATTTTCGTAACAGCTCTAAAGTTCCTCAATCTGCAACCAGTTTAAGTTGTAAATCAATTATCCCTTATGGCTATGATAGTAATAACAATTGGAAGTGCTTTGCAGTCCTCGTCACTCACTCAAGAAGAACGCATACAACATTGCCAACAACAAAATTCGCAATTGTTTTATGGTACCAAAGTTGACACAATAGAACCAGTGACGGATTGGCGACTGCTCGACAAATTTGTTGCTTTTTAGCTCAGTCACAATCAAGAAAAGACCCAATATATTGCACTTTCATACCAGCTTTGGCCTGTTACTCAAGTCAAGAGAGTTTGTACTCGAGTAATTCATCCCCTCGAAATTTACTCGAATATGTAGGTCATGTACTCGAGTATTTTGATCTGACAATGGTCAAACAGGAACAAATTGATATTATGTTTTAATAAAAAGTTAACATTTTCAATTAGTTTTAAAATGGGGACAAAATGATAATATTTATTTTAATCAATGGTAAAAAGGTCAATCTCCCAAGATATTAGAAATTCTCTACACATATAGAGTTTTCAAGAACCACCAATGGATTTTCAAATATCACATATTCATGTCTTTTGGTCTTTAGCAACCTATTTTCTTAGTTACTTTTTTTTTTGGAGAAAAAGGGAAAAGAAAACAAAAACCAGAGAGATGGTTACATAGCACGAATAATCCTCGGGGTTGTAGCACCCTGGACATCCTTGCGTACAACCTCAGAGCAGGACGGAGGCACAGTGTTGAGAATGTGGAGATCCCAATCAAAAAGTTCAGCCATGGAGGCTAAATTGTCCGCTACACCGTTCCATTCCCTATGGATATGGGAAATTTTGACTCACTAATTCCTGACTAGCATGTTTCGAATCCTAATGATCAAAGAGGAGTACACATGTTGTTATTGGCAGTCCTCAGAAATAAGATGTATAGCAGTGGAGGAATCACTATCCAGCCAGATCGTACGATACCCACGTCCCCAAGCAAGGTCCAGACCCAGTAGGATCCCCCATAATTCAGCCATAAGAGAATTTCCCGTACCCAAAAATCTGAAGAAACCCACCAGCCATCTGCCCAGGTGATCTCTGCAGACACCACCACAGGAGGATCTTAAGCCGTTTAGAGAAGATGAGCCATCTGTATTAACCTTGATCCACTGTTCCTGGGGGTCCAGGAGATGAAGACTTCTTTACATGGAACCTGGCTAAGACCCACCTTTCCAAGGGAGGCTTGGACTGGAAAAAAAATAGAGGTAAATAATCTAGCACGATGAACCATACTGAGAAGGTGACAAGCCTTAGCATTAAACACAAAATCACTCCTTGCTTGCCAAATCATCTAACAAACCACGCCAAAAAGGGTGCTTCATTCCCCATTCCTTCTAACCGGACCAGATGGATGCAGATTAACAAGCAGCCACTCCGAGAAAGAAGAGGTACAAAAATAATTGATATGGGGAGGATTGATGAGGCCTTCCCAAACCTTGACAGCCCAATGACATCCTCTAAAAACAAGGTTGCAGTCTTCCACACTTGGAGCACACAGAGGACTAGACTAGATTTCTTTTTGCTCTCTCGACGTTTGTTAGGAAATTGTTACCCATCAGTAGCCATAAGAAGCACTGGATCCTATAGGGACCCTTCCATTTCCAGGGGATGTACCAGCATTCGCGAGGAGGGGAAGCACTATTATTTAAAAGGGAATAGGCCGAGGAGACCGAGAAGGATCCATCATTGGAGCGGTCCCAAGTAACTCTATCCGGGCCTCCATCAGGGTAAGGTGGAACTATGCCAGCAAAAATTGAGAGAATCTCAGGGGGGAGAAGATGTTGGAACATAGACCAGTTCCAATTCCCTTTTGAAGTAATAGTGTCAGCCACCAACCAATCCAGGTGCACAAGGGGGATACTGACAATATCCAAATAAAGCAAATTATCTACAGAGGCCACCATTTATCAGACCATAATTTGATATCTGATTCATTCCCAATTAGAATCCTATAACTACTTCGGACCTCTGACCACGACTTACAAATACCATTCCAGAAATTAGATGCATTACGGCTCCTATTTATAGGGAATGAGTTCATTCCCCACGTTATATTTGACTCTAAGCACTTGCTCAAAAGAGCCTCTTTCTCCACAAGAAATCGATGTCCAGCCTTCATGAGATGAACCTTATTCACAAGTCTGGAATGACTGAAGCCAAGGCGGCCCGAGGCTTTGGGGGAGAAAATCTTTTACCAATGAACTAGATGGATATTTCTCGAGCCCGCTGAGGAACCCCAGATAAACCTTCTAGTGTGCCTGTCAATGTCGTCACAAGTCAAAAGAGGAAGCGCAGAGGATTGCATAGAGTAGGAGGGGAGAGCACTAAGAGCATACTTTGCTAGAGTGATCCTGCCAGAAAGATAAAGAGAGATTTGGTTCCAAGAGTTAAGCATTTCCTCAACTTTCTGAAGAATGTGAGAAAAGGAGTCCCAAGAGACCCGCCAATGATGCATTGGGATCCCTAAATATTTCTCCAAGTCCCATGTTATACCAAAATTCAGCTAGTCGCTGATCTGCCTGGCCTTCGAAAAACAAACGTTCTTGGAGAAGAAAACCTTGGATTTCTCCTCACTGATCCTCTGGCCTGACGCACCACAGAAGGTTTGAAGCACTTGATTGATCAAGTTAGCTTGCTCAAGGGAGGTTTCCGAAAAGAGGAAGATGTCATCAGCAAAAAGAAGATGGGAGATATGAGGTATGTGCTTGCTGAGAGTGACTAGTTTCCATGCTTTGGTCTGAGTAGCTAACTGGATTAGGTGCGAAAGCCTTTCTACACAAAGAACAAACAAATAAGGAGACAATGGGTCTCCCTGTCTAATGCCATGTCTTGGTTTAAAGTGTCTCGTAGCTATCCCATTCAACACAATGTTCATGGTAGGGGACTGTATGCAATAATCAATCAAGTGCACCAAATTGGTTGGAAGACCAATATCAAGCAGGGTCTCATGGATAAAGTTCCAATCAAGTCGATCAAAGGCCTTGTCGAGATCCAATTTAATCGCCATCCATCCAGTCTTATCTTTCTTGCAACGCATAGTGAATAATTTATTGTGCGTCGATAACATTATCCGAGTCATTCCTTTCTTTAATGAAGCTGCTTTGGTTGGGAGAGATAAGACTACGAAGAAACCTCTTCAGTCTGGTGCTATAATTTTGGTAATAACCTTATAAGAGACATTACAAAGGCTAATTGGATGGAATTGCTTAAAAGTCTTAGGATTATCCACCTTGGGTATTAAACATATGGAAGTATGCTTGATATCATGAACAATGGAGGGGCAACGAAGGATGTTCAACACAAGGTTGCAGAAAGAATGCCCTATGATGTTACACTGAGATTGGTAAAATAAGGCATTTAAGTCATCAGGCCCATGAGTCTTAAATTTTCCCATACTAAAGATAGAGCTCTTAATCTCAAAAGGGGAAGGCAGGGCACCAATATGAGAAAAGCTCTGGTCAGGAACAGGGAAATTACCACTGATTGGAAAATCCTCCAGCTCATCAACTCCTTCCCCAAAGTGTCTTTCAAAGTGGTGCACAGCGAGATCAGTAATATGGCAAGGGTTGTCTATCCAGGTACCATTATCATCTTTGATTGAAGAGATTCTATTTCTCCTACACTTAGCAACTGCAATGGAATGGAAATACCTGGTATTCTTATCCCGAACTCCATCCAGTTGTAGCGGGCTTTTTGAAACCAAGTCAACTCTTCCTTGATGAGGATTATTTCCAGCTCCTTGCACAACAACTTTTGAAGAGCTTCTAAATAGACGTTCGAATGATAGCCGAGCTTAGCGTCAATCCCTCTTAGCCTAGATAGCAGTTATTCTTCTATCTTTGGGTTGCCTTAAACACTGTTTCATGCCACAAAGATGCCTCCTCTTGAAAGTTCTTGGAGCAGGAAACCCAATCTGAATTCTGATTCCAGCAATTGTTTACCAGATTCCCGAAGTCGTCCATTGTGAGCCAAGCCGCTAGGAACTTAAAGGGTTTAGCTTCGTGATGGGAAGGAGTAAGGTTTACATCACGAAGAAGCAAAGGCTTATGGTCAAAGTTATAAAAAGGGAGATGAAGAACAGAGTGGTTCAGCCAAGAGATATTTCGGGTCTACGTTCCACAAGCTCGATCTAGACCCTTATGGACTCCTCCCCTCTTCCAGGTATGCAAAGGCCCTTTAGAACCTAAACGTGGAGATTGCAGCTAGAGAGACAATAGAGAAATTTGTGGGCAGCCCCCAATTAAAAGGAGCCCTTCTCACCTTCTCCAACGGCAGCAACAAGGAGTTGAAATCACCCAACACCAGCCGCGATAAAGAGACATCACTATTGAGCCGACATAGTTCTTCCCACAGAGTTCTTCTCTAATCCCTTTTTGGGCTTGTATAAACAAAGGTCACCAAGTCCACCTTGGAGCAGTTTTTGTGGGTAACTCTTGTGAGAACAAATTGATGGTGGGCCTTTAGGATTTGTAGGGAGAATTGCTCCTCATCCCAACAAATCCAGATACCCCCTGAAAAGCCCAAAGGGTCCTGTCTAAAGGAATTGTCAAAACCAAACTTATTGATAAGGTTAGTAGCTTTGGTGACACTCATTTTAGTTTCAAGCAGGGCCAATAAACCAATATTGTGCTTGAATTTTAGATCTCATATAAAGGTTAAGAACCCCTTTCTTGCCCACACCTCTACTATTCCAACAACAAATATTCATAAAAAAATTTGAAAAAGAGAAGGACAAGGACATTACCAGTTACGGTGCAACCGAATGGTACACTCTAACAGCCTCAACTGCTGCCAGTGTACGGTTTAAGATATCCTCCTCTTGAGACTTGGGTATAAATTTCATTATTTCAAGTATCTTATTTTCTCTCCTGACTGTCTCATCTTTTTTATCAGACATCCCTTTATCTTTTCCTGTCTCCGTGTCAACGGGCTTATTAGACCTGTCAGCAGAAGATGCTAAAGTAGGTCCCACTGCTGGAACCTTAGAGAAGTCAACTTATGGGCTGCACCTCTACCTATATGTTTAACATGTGAGGGTCCCATAGCATTGCTATTGCCTTTCGTAGGAAGATCAAGGCTTTTCCTACCTTTTGTAGTATTTCGAGAGCGCACAAGTTCTGATTTCCTCTCAAGAGCATTGGTGGCTTCTGCTAAGCCATCCAATTGTGTCTCATTCACACTAAGGGAATAGAACATCAGGAAGCAAAATTTTGCATGTCCTCCAACGCTACAACCATCTTTCTAGAAACCATGAAAGTTTCGGGATTCTCATTCCCAGTTATAATAGAGTCTCGAGACACGCTCCCTTTCAGGTTGACCGAGGGAGTTCTTCCACGTAGTTCCTTTGCCACCGACACGAATTTGAGCCGGCGATTTTTGCTCGCTCTATGGACCACCATCCAGTCACCAAAGACGTTGTTAGTTGCTTTCTTTTGAGTTTCCTCTATGCCCAAGCTTTTATTGTCAACCTGTACATCAGATAGAGGTAACTTTATCTTCTTCCCAGCATCCGAGATGTTTATCTCATTGCATTGATCATGACGGTGGCCATACTTGCCACAAGAAAAACATATCATATGAAGTCCTTCATAGCCCACTTGGAACACATCATCACCGAGTCTGAAGGAAGGGACAAAACTCTTCCTCAAGTCAACCTCGATGCAAATTTTGGCGAACCTGGATTTCTCTATAACTTCCCATTCACCCTCGTCATTCTTCCTAATGGATCTTTTAACGACTTTTAAAGTTCTTCCTAGGAGGTTTCCGATCCTCCAAAGGTGGTAGGAAGAGTAAAACTCCATGGGAAGCCCACCTATACGAGCCCAAAAAGCAAGCTTTTTCACTGAGTCATTATTTGGATTGAAGAACGAACGCCATCTCTAAATTACCAAATAATGATCCAGGACAATCTGAGGGCCATCATGTAAGATGTGATGGTAGTCCTCGTTGTAAGAAGATTTTAGAAGAATATGTCCATTGTCCAAGCCAAACTGCTCAAAGGAGCCGACAAGATTCCACAACTTCTGCAGACGAGACATAAGGAAGCTCAGGGCTACCCTTTTCCCTAGCAATTTGATGATAAGATCATTTCTCCATTGCTCATAATCCTTCTTATGTTAACTCTTGGAGAACTGGTAGGTAGGACAAATGGGGTCTTCATCTTCCTTCGGGGCCTCCAAATCCTCTTCCTCTTCCTCCTATTTTTGACGTTCCAACCAGTCCTCCTCTTCTAAGTCTAACTCAAAAGCTTGGCCATTGAAGGAAAGGTTCTTGTCTTTGTACGAAACAAATTTACATTCCTTCCTAAGCTTCAGGGTAACCTCCTTAGATAATTCTCGTAACTCCACCGAGGAGCTGCTTGTATCGACTGACACAAGCTTTTTAAATGAAAAACATCTAAGGGACAACCAACATTCACCTATTCCTTGGGTTTTAACCCTCTCCCTTCCAACTGAGCAGGTTCCGCTGTTACCGGAACTGACTTCTCCTTGTCAACAATGTTCATCACATCAGAATACTTGGTATGCATTTCCTACCTTCCTATTCTCTTAGCTATCATTACACATACTCATGATCTATCGACCTTAAGCTCTTAGTTTAGAGTGATATATCACTTTTTGCGACATGTTTCCATAGACTCACTTTAACTGTAACAAAACTCTCTTTATCAAATTTTTAACATAGTTATATGATGTGCCGTAGGCATATACCATTTTCCAAGTTAAAAAGAATAAAGAATTGATCACAAATAAGCTGTTTTTGTATATATTTAGCTTTAATTGTTGATTATTCTATTTCAGTTATAGCTTACATATTTTTATCTCTGTACAGTTTAAAATATGAAGAAAATAGTAAATTCAAGAAAAAAAGGAATACGCGCGACTCGCGCAGATTTTGGCGCGACCGGCGCGGAATTGCATTTACCATACATATTCTCGAGAGTTGGCGCGGTTACAGCGCCAACCCCGCGCAACCCGCGCGAATTTATCAAAAGACATGTTCCGAAGAGTTTAAGTGACGGATGGAGGGAAGAAAAAGAGGGGGAATACAGACAGAAAGGCACAGGAGTTCCAGGAGGAGGAGAACATCATTGCCGCAGATCATCGTTCTTTGTTCTTCATCGTAATTTTATTTTATTTTCTCTTTTATAATTGTATGTCAGCCATGTCTATGGTTGGCTAATCTTCCTTTATTGTAGTTAGGGTCACGAACCCTATGTGAACCCTTTTTACGATGGATTGATTTATTTTCGCTCGTTTATTTTAATATATTTTATCTTTACTCTATGCGTATTGTATATTTTCTCTATAAGACTTGATCAAACTGATAGGAGGAAATAGTTTGAGAATTAGGGCTCGCAGTAGGAATATTGGGATTTTGATTCTAAAAGGGGGTAAAGTAACAATTTATGCACGCTCTAGGGATAGACTTGTGTGAATTGCAGTCGTCTAATTTGTCGTGGTTATTGCTTAATTTCATGTGGGATCGCTAAGGGATTAGGGTTTCAATTGGATTAAAGGGTTAGATTACCAAGGAATTAGGATTTAACTAATTATTTTTTAGATGATAAATTGTCTGAGTTATTTTGATAAATGAGCGTTGTTAATCAATCCAGAGTTTAAGGCGGGGATCATATGATGAGTGTATCTTAACTACAATGCTTTTAATATTTTCTAAAAAAATCCATTTCATTGTTTGCATGATCTTAATCTATTTTACAATTTAAATTCAGTATTTTTATTACAAGTCCAATTCTCAAAATCAATTGCTACTCAAATCGAATTTGTCTAACTTAAAGAGAATAATTATTGTGATATTTGGTGATACAATCTCTGTGGGAACAATACTATACTTTCACTTTATTACTTGTACGATTCGGTATACTTGCCGAAACCAACATTATATAAAACTCAAACTCAAGACTATTGATTAAAATGAAATAAACTTCCATTGATCCAAATACTTGCTCGTATATGTTATTATTATTAATTGTTTCTTTATATATCCACATCTTTTTTGGGAAAAAAAACTGCTATATAGGATGTCCCATTGATTCGGCATATTTAAATATACACTCATTAAGTTTTTAGCATTGAAAATATTAATATAACACGGATATGATCCTCTCATATTAAAAAAAATATAATATGGCCATATGAGGAATCATAATCAAACAAAAGTGGATCAATAGTAAAAAAAAAAGAGAAAAAATATATTGAAATATGTAGTTATAAACGTTGATTTACCTTTGTATGATTGTGATCTTCTCACGTGATTATGTCATTTTTTCACATTATACCGTTAGGATCTACAAGCCCACTATGTTCCCTTCAGGGATGAGTCACTGTATGGATAATACCCTTGGCACAGGTACAAACCAAGCTAAGAGGTATTTTGCCCCGTATAAGCAAGCAATCAACAATGAATAAGTAAGTGATAATATGACTCAAAATAAATGAGCAGAATAACGATACATAAGATAACTTCATGGTGTGCCCATGGGGCTATTTATAAGGGAGGGTGGTGTGCACCTGGTGTGGGTTGGTGAGAAGAGAGTCAACCCTCCTTAGGATTCACTATCGATGACAGTGTTGGGCATGGCAGGCGCTGCTGTTGTAGCAGCGCTGCGCCCTCTGTACCTGGTGGTGTCAGCGTGGGGCAAAAGGGGCAGTTTCACCTTATGGCATATGGGACGACTGCCTTTGGAGGTTATGGTCCCAAGGTAGGACATTTTGGTGCTTCCTCTTGGGAGAATCGCCCTGTTGGGACTGGGGTATCATCCCAGCTGGTAGGGCTGACATGGGTGTTGGGCTCTGACCTTTGGGCTACAGAGTTATTGGACCATCCGGAACACACATGAAATAATCCATTTCCAATTTAACACCCAATATTATCCTCTTTTGTTCGAACATAAAAAAAGTTTTTAATTAAATGTTAAAAGATTAATTAAAGTATAGCAACGAAGACTACTTTAAAGAATTAATAAGTTTGAACTTAGCAGTTTAGGGGTATTTGAAGTGAAAGGAATTCCTTAAGAAATAATTAATCTCACATTTAAAGGGTGTAAAAAATTATTAAAGGAAAAAAAAATGATAGTACGATAGGACTGACTAGAGAAGCTTGCTTTCCATATTTAAAACGCACATCTATGATCTATAATCTATTGACCAACAGAGAAATGCTAAAATAATGAAAAGAAGAAGAAAAAAATTTCTTGTCAAAATAAATTTCAAAGACAAAACTAGCTACTCCGTTGACCAAAATAGGTTTTCATTATTTACAAATTATTGCGTTGAAACTTCAAAGATTCTTTCTATGACATCAAAGTACATGACGGTCAAACAATTCATTTGATTTTTATAATTCATTAAGGATGTCGTAATCTTTTCCCCCCCCCCCCCCGGAAAACTCCAATAGCATGAATACATTTCTTGACAAAACAAAAAAGGAGGAGGAGAAAACACTTCTCCTAAAGTGATCAGCGATGTCTCATGCAGTAGAAACAATCTCTATGGGCCCATCCATTTTTATTTTTTGAAAAAAAATTTGGCATGAGGTTTATTAATAAACTATATTATGTATTATCGATAATACATTCCTAATTAAGTTTATTACTGATAGTATATAGTTGAGTTTGTAAAAGTTTAAATTTGTAAATATAATATTTTCTTATGTAAAAATGTTTGTGTTATTATATTATATTTTTTTATTGGTGTCAAATTTTTTATGTAATAAATTATAATCGTTAAATTGATAAAAATTAATGGTTAAAATTTAATATTAAATTTTTTAATTTGACACTAATATAAAAAAACTTTTTAATTGCTCTGATATTAAAAAGAGGAAAGAGAAAAAGAAGTTAATATGACTCATATTTTTATTATATATGTAGGAGAATATATTTTTATGATGTTAGAATTTTTATTTTTATAACAGATGTCAGAATTCTTTAACCCTTTATTATATACGAAGAACATGGATGCACTGCATGATCCGGAAAACAATGTCAGAGCTTTGTTCGACTAGTGGAAGAAAGAAAAAAGTTAAACTAGCTTGAAAAGTGCCGATTCCATTTAATTCATTTTTAAACCCCTCAGAGGTTGACGATAATAATATGAACTCCAACCACTTATTATTCAAAGTCAACTTTCTTTTACGTGTTGATGTACGTCATTCTTATAAGAAATTGTTTCTTAGTTGATATTACGTATCATTTTGGTGCAAGAAGGGACATGAGTTAAGAAACACAAAAGCGAGCTATATATCATTATAATAATTTTCTTACTAAATTATCTTTATTTAATTTAGAGCAATTAATTACTTCATTTAATCATGTCATATAAATTCACTGGTGGTTGAGAACAGAGGCGGACCTACTTAGGGCAAATGACCGTATGTCCAGACACAAATTTTTGTGTGTCAACTTTCTTAAAGTGCTGGAATTCAAACTTAGGGAACCATGGGCACATCGATTGCTTATTTGGTTGGAATTGGTGTCGAAAGAAGAGAAATTAGAAGCGTCTTAACTAAATACCTAGAGATTTTGGAAATGCGAGTTGCTAGAATCATCAAACTTTTTGTGGATTACCTAGAAAGCTTGAGAATTCCAAGATTAGTCATTGCTAGCCTGATAAAGAAATCCCTTAAGGGTGTGTTTGGTACAGGAGAAATTTTTTGGTGACCGGGAATCATGATTAATGGGAATTCAGTAAAAATTGAGTTTACTTGGAATCTTACGAAAGATGTGTTTGGTTCGCCAAAATATTACCGGAAATATTGGATAAAAATTACTGATTCCATATTTGGTTTAGAACGAAATATGACTTGGAATATGAGGTTGTTTTACAAAAATAACCCCAAACTATTTTTACTTTTGTAATTGATAGATTGGGTCTAGATTTTTATGTGTATTGGGGTATTTTTGTCTCAAAATTTATTGTTGTGCTTTCCCTTTACTTGGTATTCTGATTGGTATTCCGAATTACCATATTATTTTTGGTAATCTGAATAGTGACTTTTCTTTATAAATCAAATTACCGGTAATCCTTGGATATCCGGGAATCGTAATTTATTCCTTCTACCAAATGTGGTAATGACATTTACCAAAGAAGGATTACCGGTAATCCTCTCCAAAAACTTGAACCAAACACCCTTATATTATTGGATTTGGGTTGGAGGAGAAGGTGAAGCCAAATGCTAAATCCCTTGAAGAGTTTTAATGTTAGGCAAACATCACTTTCCTTTATAATTGCTCAGTATCCGCACATCATTAGAGCTGACTTAAAGTCAAAGCTTGTCAATCGAAGAAGTTTATTCATTTTTTTTTCTTTTCTTGTTTATATTCTTTTATTTTTTAATGTATTTAAAAATATCTTTAAAAAAATTTCCCGGAGACGCTGCCCTTGAATCCACCACTACGTGTGCGGAGATAAATAAAATTTCTTGGATGCGTTAGTGGTTGAGACCAATGTTGTCAAAATCAATTTTCTACGTAGAAACATAACCAGGTGGTAGAAACGTAAATAATAGAAACAATACGAAATGTAAAGTTTCTACTATTTAAAGTCATGATACAAAAGTATATACATATATATGTATATATATATACATATATATATGTATATATATATATATATGAGCTTATCGTTTCTCAAGCTGCGTGAGATAATTTTATCTCCGGCTATTAAATCATAACCGTACAAAGGTGGATCAATGGTGATAAAAGAAGAGAATCATAACAATTCAAGGGTGAATTAATTAATATAAGAAAATAAATAAATAAAATGACGTAGTTTTGGGTAGCCGGTGATAAACTTATCTCAAGTTGCTTGAGAAATGTTTTTTTTTTCTCTCTCTCTATATATGTGTGTGTGTAAAAAATCACATAAGTCACTACTCAAATTTCAATGAAAAACTTAATATTTTTAAGATATAAATCACATAATTATATAAGAAATAGTCTAAAAACAGAAAAAGAGTTTAACAACTCTTACAATGAAGTTCCACAATAGAAAATGAGCAAAATATTAGAGACATACACTTATCATTACTGTTGTTGTTGATTATAAGAGTTTGGTGGCTGCATCAATGGCACTCTTCAGGGTAGGAGACAGGTTGCACCAAAAGGTGCCATGGGTTTGAGAACACTGGAAAATTTGATTTAAGTTAATAGATAGTTAGAAGAAGATAATTGAAATCACTGTGTATTTTGATTTGGAAAAAATGAGAAATACGGTTTTTTTAAAAGAAATAAAAAAAATTAAATTTAAGTAAAAACATAAAAAATTTGTCCGGAGATAACATTTTTCCCATAAAAAAGTTAAGATTGACTGAATGAATATGGCACAACAATATTTAATTAAGGGAGTAAGATTCGAAGAAACATACGCGAGAAGAGTTCCTAACAACTGCATAAACTTGTTGACTCTCTCCGTGGCAAGTTTGTATCCACGTCAATAATAGTACATACTTAATGACAAGGAAATATTGTGTAGAAAAATTATTTTTATGCTACATAATTTTTTCTTACATATTCTTCGATAACTGTGCTATTTTTTTTTTATTTTTTCAGATAATAGAGCCCATAAATTTATCTTTATGACATAAGATAATTTATCTCCTTTAACATGAGATTAATAAAACCCAAACAATAATCCAAGTTGAAATTCTGACCAAAATAATAAATGTCATGAATGGCGATTGGTTGCTGCTACCGTACATCTTCCTTTTCCTTTTCATGTGTTTTCTTCATCTTCTTCGTTATCAAAATGAGTCATAAAAGGTCTATAAAAAAAAATACGAGTCATAAAAGAAGTACACAATTAAGAATAAAAATAATTAAACGTAAATCAATCGACACACAATTATTTCAACTTAACTAATGAATAATGATCTCAAATTTCAATCTTAATATACAGTTATGTTACAAATTTAATATACATAATTTTGTTGCATTTGAATTAATCAATTAAACGTCGAAAAAATCTCCAAAATAAGAATAAAATGATTGAAAAAATTAAAATTTACACAGTCATCATTAAATATTGCAAAACTGTAGCTATCAGCTTACCTTAACTACGTAAAGGAGACTTAATGCGATGAAATTGGCTTTTTTACCCTTATAACCCTTTATTATTAATTAATTACCGATTTGACCTTGATTATAAATTATTTCAAAAATTTAACCCCCTCAAAAAACATAACACCAATCTGCCCCTGTTTGACCGTTGACCACCAAGCCTACCCGGGTACACCCCTCTGTACCCGGGTATTTTTTGAAAATTTTTGTCTACCCGGGTAGGGAGGCGTGTACCCGGGTATTGTTCTTCGTACCTGAAAAATTGCTTGAATTATTTACCCGGGTAGAGAGGGGTGTACCCGGGTAAATCTTCAACCACCCGGTATGATTACTCTTTGGATCTCCCATGCACTCTTCTTCTCCAAGCTTTGAATATAGAGGCACCGACTATCACGTGCTCTGCCTCTGCAACTTTTTTGGGTCTGTAAAGCACACAAATATTTTTCAATGATTATTTCAGAAAGAGAATTCTCAGTTAACAGTATAAATCCACAACCACAAACCTTGTCCCATGCATGTCTTCCCTGAACGTGATAATTCGTCATTTACCAGTAAAATGAAAAGCTGCATGCTCACACTAAATTTCTGTACCATGAACCCTGTCTTTATTTTCTTTCCGTCTCACTCTCCCCAATAGACCCGGTACCACATTTATATATAGGAGCGCGATTTTGACGTACATAAAAGTAGACCCCATCATAATCGATACGAACAGGGACCGCATTGATGAGCAGTAAAGTGTTGATGTATGGAAATTCCAAATCCATTCTCAAAGCTAAAAGCTCTTCAAATTGGTTAGGCATGCTTAACTTGATAATACTGATCTATCTCATTAGCTGTAAAAAAGAGAGAGAAAATACCAAATGGGTGGTCGAAGATTTACCCGGGTACACCCCTCTATACCCGGGTAAATAATTCAAGCAATTTTTCAGGTACGAAGAACAATACCCGGGTACACGCCTCCCTACCCGGGTAGACAAAAATTTTCAAAAAATACCCGGGTACAGAGGGGTGTACCCGGGTAGGCTTGGTGGTCAACGGTCAAACAGGGGCAGATTGGTGTTATGTTTTCTGAGGGGGTTAAATTTTTGAAATAGTTTATAATCAAGGTCAAATCGGTAATTAATTAATAATAAAGGGTTATAAGGGTCAAAAAGCCCGATGAAATTACTTAAAAGACAGGCAACGGAGAATAAACTATACGGTGTTTGGTAAATGATTTATTTTCAGATTTTTAAAAAAGTGAGGATGGTAATTTAATTTATTCATGTTTGGTAAAAGATTTTTGAAAAAAAATTCGAGATTTTATTTTAGGTATAAAAAGTAAATCAAAATACCACCTAAGAATACTATCCAATTATCATTTTCCAGAAAAAATAGAAAATTAGATATGAAAATTATGACAAAAATTCCAGTAATATTTTAGCCTACTAAATAACTTTTACGTAAGATTTTAAAAATTTATTTTTCTACTATATTTTTGAAAATCATAATTTTTAAATAAAAAATATTTTCTCCTCTACCAAAAATTCTCTATAACGAGTGATGATTTCAAAGTTTCTTATCGCTTTTGACTTAATCAAGATTATCATAAAAAATTAGACAACCAATGGAATTAGACGGCCTGTATTTGGAATCGGACAAAAGAATGGATGGCAATATTTTAAAGTTGAGGTTAACGTAAGATAAATTTTATTTTCTATGTACATAAAAAAATAAATTTATCTCTTATAATAAGATAAACAAAAATTTAGATAACATGGATTGGAATAGTACATTATGTTGAGGGAAAAAAAAGAAAAAGAACATGAATTGGACAAACATCACACAAAGTCATAAACATTTTTTTTTTTTTTTGGAGGTTAAGTCATAAACATTTTGTGTTGGTGTTGGACCAACCTCGGAGTACGCGCTCTTTTGTAAAACGAAGTCGTTGTGTCCATGAGGTTCCTGTCCTGGTTGTGCAAGTGCTTGGAGAAGCGTCTGAAGAGGGGCGGCGCAGCCTCCGACGACGGCTGCGGCGACGATGCAAACGATGGCGGCGACACTTGGGACCTCATCTTCCCCCTCCAAACTCTCCAGCTGGCCACCAATTTCTTCTCCGACCTTAACCAGCTCGGTCATGGAGGGTTTGGTCCTGTCTTCAAGGTAACTTTTTTTTTTTTCCCTTTTCAAAACACCAATTTCTCACTTGCCCTTGTGTGGGAATTGGAAGTTGTTGCAAGAAATGCTGCAAAGTTCTATTCTTGGGCACTGGGCATGCTGATTATTTGGTCAATCACTGCACTCTTTTTTATGTATTAGGCTCATAGTATGATGCTTACATGTGAATCATAGCTGATGAGGATTATTAAGCAGTTAGCTAGCTATCAAACATTTTTGGATCCAGTTGCCTTGAATATCTTCCATTGTCGTTACTAGTTTTGGAGATTTCGTGTTTTTGGGCTGTTTTTCAACACTGAAATTTGACTAAGTAAATAAATTTGGACACTCTTTACATAGAATCTTCGATTTGATATTCTTAAAGCATATGTGGGATTTCCTTTATTTACCCCACAGTGACATTAAGAAAAATGTATTTCGTGTTGAAATTCCGCCAATCCTTCAAATTGTCCAAATTGAAAAATCAGAGAATATCATGTAACATTCCAATAATCCCTTAAGGTGTGGTAGTGATGCCGATGACTTGCTGCTATGCAGTTGTTCTTCTTAAACTGTCTATGGCATCTTCAAAAACAAAATAAAGTAAAGAACAAAATGAGGAAACCGAGATGGCCGGAGAGAAGGGAGGTTTATTTAAATTCTGAAACAAAAAGGTTATTCTAATTTATTTAACTCATTGCTTCTTTGTGATTGAAAGGTTATGGGCTCAAATCTAAGAAAGTCTCTTTACAAAAAATATGCAATGGTAAAACTACATACAAGGATTGCCCACACCCCAAGCATCGCTGATTGGGGTTTAATCAGAAGTGGCTGTCTCACTTCCTTGCTTTCTGCCTACTCTGAAACTGTGTTGGTAGTTGGCTATTGGTTGATTTGTACCCTGTTGTCGAGAAAAATTTCATTAAATTATGCACTCTTTCTGCAGGGATTGATGCCAAATGGTCAAGAAGTGGCTGTTAAGAAGCTGTCATTGGCATCTAGGCAAGGAATTAGGGAATTTACCAATGAAGTCAAGCTATTACTAAAACTTCAGCACAAGAACTTGGTTATATTACTGGGTTGTTGTGCAGAAGGACGTGAAAAAATGCTTGTCTATGAGTATCTGCCAAACAAAAGCCTTGATCACTTCCTGTTTGGTACTGAGAACAATTTTTACTAGATCGGATGTTTACATTTTATCCCCTTTGTTTTCTGGTTGATGTGGGCAGTGATTAATAGTTATAACTATTTTCAGATAAAAGGAAGTCTTCATCTTTGGACTGGACAACACGATTTAGAATAATTACAGGTGTGGCAAGAGGACTTCTCTACCTGCACGAAGAGGCCCCAGAAAGAATTATCCACAGAGACATTAAAGCTAGTAACATATTGCTGGATGAGAAATTAAATCCAAAAATCTCAGACTTTGGCTTGGCAAGGCTGTTTCCTGGGGAGGACACTCATGTGCAGACATTTAGGATTTCCGGTACACAGTGAGTAGATTCTCCACTTCTTGTTGTTTGTTATTCTGATGTAGGCATCCTTACGCTTTTACATTTGATGAATGCAGTGGTTACATGGCCCCTGAATATGCATTGCGAGGATATCTGTCTGTGAAGACAGATGTTTTCAGTTATGGAGTCCTGGTGTTGGAAATAGTTAGTGGGAGAAAAAACCATGACAAGCAGCTTGGTGCAGAAAAGGCAGATCTCTTGAACTACGTAAGTGATCACAGAGGAGGCATGAATGTGAATTTAGTATGGACTGATTATGCTCATAAACTGTGGTTCTTGTGATAAATTAACTATCAGCTGCTGTAATATGCATATTTTCTTTTACTTAAAAAAATGCATCTTTTCTAAGTATATGTAGGGTTAAAAATAGAAAAAAGCCGCGTCAAGTCATGATTCTTGTTCTTGATATTCACTTATATATGTTAATGTTAGTGCCCAAACGGGCATGTTTCTGAATAAATTCTGTTGACAGTACTCCTTTACCCAAGTCTTTCTCCTGGTTACCATGTATAGTGTTTTAAAGGTGAACCTTGGTGCAACCTTGTGGTCACAGGTTCCAGTCACAAAATAGCCTCTTCATCCACCAGGGTTGCGTACATCTTACCCTCTTCCCCTCCCGCATAATCGTGGAGTCTTGTGCACTAGGCGGCCTTTATGTTAAAATTTCTTTCTCAAAAAGTTATTCTGTAAACAGGGTAAAATAGTCCAAGTCCAAGGAATTGGAGGTATAGACAAATCTCATGTGCTGGTGAAAGTGCCTATTTTTTTTCTTGACAAGCGAATTTTGCTGTTTATCTACTTTTGCAAAGGAAGTGGTTGTGTTTATCTCCATATTACATTTGATGTTGAGATGAATATGTCTTCCTTGGAATAATAGTAAGACCATATGTAATTGGTCATCTACAATCGTTAATTGCATTAACATGGCATCATAAAACATCTTGCTTCATGTTAACTGGGCAACAAAACCTGCATGTTATGGAATGATATGTATAGTGGATCCTATTTTTTGACTTAAGTGGTCAAAGGGAATTAACATGAACTTCAAACCATAACCAATGCTGATTATTAAGAATAATATGTGACCATTTCTCACATACATGGTCAATTTCTTTACTGTATTTGTAGGCTTGGACGCTTTATCAAGGAGGGAAGATTATGGATTTAATTGACCCAACCCTTGGTAAATACAATGGTGATGAGGCAGCAATGTGCATTCAGCTAGGTTTGTTGTGCTGTCAAGCAAGTATAATCGATAGACCAGACATGAATTCTGTTCATCTCATGCTCTCAAGTGACTCCTTCACATTGCCTAGACCAGGTAAACCAGGAATTCAAGGTCGTGTTGGACATTGGACTACAACCACTACTTCTGCTTTCACCAATACTACTGCTAGTAGTGCAACCAAAGCCTCAGGTGGTAGTAGTTTTGTAGAGGATTATTCTAGAAATTCTATTTCTACTTCTTCTTTTGACGAAGGCAGATGAACTCCATTCATATTGTGTAAAGTGTAATAAGCTTTATCTATTTATTTAGGGGTATTCTTTTTGTAATATCATATTTATATGCTAGTACAAAAATAGTTTGATCTATGTGATAAAATACGAGTATTGAGGCTTTTGCTTTGCTTCATTAAGCATCTTAATGAGTCTGGTACTTTTGAATTTAGATGTTTGTTTGGCTACACATTAATTCAATTATGACAAGCTTGAGGATCTTCGGCTGTAATGGACACAGAAGGGCTTATTTTATAGTTGAAATAGTTTGAGATGTAAGATGACATGAAATTCATCTTAGAAAACGATTTTGTTTAAATTTTACTATCAAATGGATAATCCTATTCTTTCAATGAAAGTTGCGATAAATTTTCATGAAAGACTTGCATGGAACTCTATTTGTACTTAATGAGTTCACAAATTATATATTTAATCAAATACAAAGCAATAGAAGTGTTCAACTTTTATTTTATCTTTATTTTTTTTGCTAGAGCCCACAGGAGACTCCCTACCAAGGATTTTAGTAAAGGGTTGTCTATATACAAAATTTCATTCTTTCATCTGAAATTTTTCCATATTGAATAAGCATGTCATTCTAACATGCCAAACAAAAAATACTGACATAATTTTCTTATTAGAAGAATAATAACTCTTGCATTTAATTTAATTTTCGTACATTTGATAGTTATAATTTATTAAGAATTAATAATTAATTAATAAAAAAATTAATGATTGATGGTCAAGTAAGAAATTAATTAATTAATTAATTAATTTGATTGATTTGGATCCTCTCATGGAAAAATGATCATGTAGTTATGTAATTTGATCATAATTATTCATTGATGATGAGATAAGAGAGAGATCATAATTATTCATTGATGATGAGATAAGAGAGAGAAAAATGTATAACTTTTGAATAAGTGATTATGATAAAATAACATGACCACATGATCACTTTTTCACATGAGATGATCCAAATTCTCATTTGATAGATGACATCAATAATTAAGATCAAATATACAATTTATTATTTTTACAAATCAACAGTTAAAATTAAATATAAAATTTATTATTTTAAGCCGGTGAAATTGATCCTATCGCATATTAAATTATTACAATATATACTAACCAGAAGAAGCTGGGCACTCTCGTGAAGTTAAGACTTTTATTTGTCTGAAGTACCGAGTATAAATGGAAATAAGTACACTTCAACTATTAACTAGAAATCTTTTTGAAATTGAGAGTACAAAATTAGAAAATGTTTATTAACGTTTTTACAACATCTTACACCAAATTCATGATCAGAATGTTCAAAGGCATTTTAACATATCCAAAATATAATTTCTCATATTACATAAGATAATTTGTCTCATGTAAAAAAAAAAACTAGGCCCATTAGCTTTTTTGTGTTACATATTGTCTCATGCTACATAAAAAACATATTTCCCAATAATATATTATAGAAAAAATACCATATTAGCCATGGCCCATGCCCATGCGCTGGCGAGACTCGTATCACGTGTCCCGTGTCAGTATCGGTGCTACTTAATTTACTACCATTCCAGATCAAAATACAGAACAAAATTTAGAAATAGGAGAATCGTTTAGATTTTATAAGAAAACATATCAAATGCTACGTTGATGCACCAGGCCACAGTACTTTTTAAAAGAAACTAAAGAAAATCCAGCATGAAAAGCCCCAACTTGAACAAAATTTTAACCAGCATCCACCATATGCTATTCATGGATAAATTCAAAACTAACAAACGAGAACCTAAGCCTCTGCAATTGGATACTCAAACACAACATCTTTGCCCGAAAGTTTCCTGTATACTGCAGAAAAAGTCTCCAACTTGTACTCAGTGTTGTTTCGCTCCTTAGGGTCCAAAAACACCTATTCAGAGAAAGCCAAGAATTCACTTAAAATACATGACATTGACACAAGTTTAACAAAAGTATTTATTTTCCAATATTACATGCATGCTCATTAGCTTGGCTAACTAGAGGTATTTTATTTAAATCTTTAATGGTTAATTGAACACAATAGGAACAAATTTGAAAGTTCTATAACTTCAGTAGCTTTACCTTCATGATCTTGGATCCATCGATTCTATACCTAACACGCTTTCCAACAATCTCAGCAGGCAATACAACATCCTCCAGCATTGCCTCGTGCACAGCAGTGAGTGTTCGGGTGCGGGGACGCTGAGCAGCAGAACCTTTCTTTGGTGGCCTTAATATCCTCCGGGTGGCAGTCAAGATTACATCCTACAAGTTTAAGGTTCATAACATATAACACAATGAAGCATCACACAGAAAAAACTTGAATACTAGGAATCTGGAAAAAGTGGTCGCAATTTTTTCAAGGCTACTGTAATTATATCAATACAGTAGCTGCACAGCAGCTTGCTTTTATATCAGCCTTATAGATGACTAGAATTGTTTCATGAAAAAAAAATTAAGCAACTTAAAAGATAAAGGAGGTCAAATATAGCAAGAATAATCACCAATCTAATGAATTATATATGGCAAAGGTTCAAGAATCTGCCTACCTTTCCACTAAATTTCTTCTCAAGCTCTCTGACAAGCCTGACATGAATCTTCCGGAAACCCTTCCTTAATCTGTAGGGGACATGGATAACTACAGCCTTGCGGTTCCCAGAAACATCAATTTGGCTGTAGATCATAAAAAATGCTACTAATAAGACAAAAAAAAGACTCTCATGTATCTTCACACAAACAACCAAGTAATACACATCCTTACACTGCTGAATTTATGTATAAATCTTTCAGATCACTTTTCAGTTCATGGTTGGTATTTTCCAGGTCAAACAATGCCTGCAACAACACATTTTGAACAAAAATATTTATACATTACAATTAAAACTGATTAGCATCCATAGCAACCATAATAGTTCATAATCGAAACAAAACCTGTCCAACTGATTCCTCAAACTCAGTTGGCTCCGCATCCTTATCTTTGTGGATTTTCTTCCTTGATGTGTACATCTTCACAACTGTAGACAAAGAAGAGAACTAGGTGAGAGGTGTATTTTGAGTTTTATAAAAGCAATAACTACAAGCACATCATAATCATTAAGTGAATAGACAGATAGAACTAAATCACACATACAACAATAACATTAAAATAAAGAAGAAACAAGTTGATCTTATTTTCAATAGCTAGTTCCATCTCCTATCAATTACACCAACAAACTGTCCAGAATACAGGACATTGCAGCATGAATAAGTCAAATATTCGCAGGATTGACAAGATAATAACAGCCCTAATGGTACAAAAGTGTTACAGTTCCTCTCAACAGAGTCAAATTGAAACAATAGTTTGTAAGTTCAAAAGTATATGCTATTCTCATTTGAACAATATATCATGGAGGCAAAGATAATCACCCAGCTATTTATAAAACAATGCTTAAGGTAATAGAGGAAACAAAGAGAGTAACAAAACAAATAAGACTAAGAATCATGTCATAACGTCAGGTTACAGATTAACGAACCCATGAAAATTAAGGATTGCCATCACTTCAAGATAATGCTAAAGGTACTGTATGTCTCTGAATCTCATTGAAAGAATGCAAAAAAATAAAAAAATAAAATAAAAATAAAAAAAAATTTATGAGCGAATTCCCTATAAACCCAACAAATCAAAGCAGAACCATTGGTCAAACTTTCATAGCAGCCCTAGCACGAAAGAACATATTTTGCAGAGAATCTAAAAAGTAAAACTTTTATTCCATTTTCCATTGATTTTGTTTAAGAATTTGCGAAGTGCTACAAATTCTAAAAGGGTATCAGGTTCTTACCTCACCTCGAGAAGATGCAAGCTCCTTGGAGATCCGCTGCAGTGAGATAGTCCGTGCTCTGTTCTCGCAGCAGAGTGTAAACCCTAATTTCTGAGATTAAACTCTTTATAAAGATTGAATAAACGGTTCAGATTAGCTGTTATTGGACGGCTCGATTTAGTGAAAAATATTATGTATCCTGACCGTTAGATTAGCCGCTCTTTATTTTCTTTTCTTTCATTTTTTAAATTTATTTTCATAGATGATTTGGTAATATAAAAATATTTATAATTACATCATTATAATTAATAATAATATTGTATTTTCATATATAATATTGATTCTTATAATGTTACAAAAATAAAATAAGATTGATTCTTATATAATGTATGTTATTCTAAAATCTTTTTTTTTTTTTTTTGGGTTTTTATTAAGAGATTCACCCCAAATTTAAAATTCCACACTAGTGTTTAGTGTTTACCAAAAAAAAATAAAAAATTCCACACCAGTAGGGACTTTTTTTTTGGTAGGTGTACTAGCAATGACGGAGCCATATATAATTTGGGTGTAAATTTTAACAAATTATACTTATTATATATAATTGTATAATTAATTATAATTCGACCTCGACTACAATTTGTAATTTGGTCCTATGTAAAACTTAAAATATTTTTGGTGAGAGATTTAGATAAGTTATATTATGTTATGTGTTTAATTTTCACTTGTATAAAAAAATTATTTTTAGTAAAATTAAAAGTATTTAATAAAATTATAAGTCTTCTTGGTGATGCTTGCTCAAGTATTTTGTATTTAATATAATTTAAATATATTATATATGAACTAACTAAAATTTTAAAAAATAAATATACAGATAATTTTTTGACTCGAGCTTAAATTGGAACATGGCTCCCCCATTGTATACTAATATCGTCTTTAAATTGTGATCTTATGCTCAAGTTGCCGTAATACTATGTTCTATTGTGCTGTTATAGTTTTTTTATTGCTGATTTTTTTTTGGTTAAGAATTATAATATATTTGTTTACGAAAATAATTGTTTCACAATTGTGTCACAAAGATCATTAATTGGCTTTTTGACCAAACCTATTTTTTTAAAAATTATTCAATTTATATTTTAGAAGATATTTCAAACTAATGCGATCAACCCCGCATGTCAACCGTAAGAGAAAAATTTTGCACGTCAACAATGCGAGACTTAAAGTTAGCGTGACAATCTCGTACGTTGACCACATCTTTTAAGTTTCATATATTGATCATACAAGACTTAATACCAATGCAGCAATCTTGCATGTTGAATATACAGAATTTTATGACAAACATGCGAGATTTACACATTGATATTAAGTCACATGGTCAACATGCATGATTTTCACATTGCATTAAGTCCTGTATCGTTAACGTGTGGAACTTATCTTGTATGTCAAGTCCCACACATTGAAATATCTTTTGAAAAATAAATTAAATAGACAATGTTTTTTTTGTGTGAAAAACATTTGTTCGGTAAAAAGCCGCCATTAATCATTCTGAATAGAATGTGAAAATCTTTCAATGCGAACATTTTTGGCAAAAAAATTAAAATAATGTAATTAATTAAAATAATTACGCATTTAATGCTGTTTTGTTAAAAATTACACATCTGTTGCACAATGAGACGCCCTCTTTGGGCGTCACATGTGACGCCCCAGTGAGGCGTCTCTCTCCTAGAGAAGACGCCCCAGTGGGGCGTCACATGTGACGCCCAAAGAGGGCGTCTCATGTGCAACCTATACTTTCCTTTTTTCACTCCTTACTCATTTACCTCTCCAACCTCTCTCTAACCGCGGTTCGTAGCGAAGCTCTGCCAACGTAGGTAAGGTCATAATACCTCATATGTATACATTTAAATTACAGTGCTAGTTAGTAATACATGTTAGGATTGATTGTATATTAAAGACTTGGAACATTAGGATAGTCACTTAGAAATTTTGTGTCATGCTATGAATGTTGTAATGATATAGTAATATTATTATTACGTAGTTATTATTATTACTGATTTTTAATTATGTATTAGGGTTTAGCATATTAATTAGTGATTTATAAATAGTGTTAGAGACTTTGTAAATTTCGTATGTATGATGTTATTAATGCGGGAGTGCATAACTTTGTAGTTAGTTAAGGATAATGGCTGAGTCATCATCTTCTTCGGGATCTGATTCGGATGTAGAGCCCACCGATCCCAGCATGTCGATCATACCTGGACCCTACAGGTGGGAGGTCCTTCGTCAGAGGATGCAGAAAGGTCATATTTCACAGCGTGTGTGGAATACTGAGCATGTAAGAAAGATTAAGACGAGGCGTGGGAAGCCACAAGGGGGCCCACCTACCGGTGCTATTCCATAGGTTGTGGAAGAGTACCTCAGACAGGCGGGTTTCATACATGTTGCCAGGATGCAACATATCCAGGTATGTTATTTATGTCGTTTTGTATTTATGTAATTAAATAATGTAATTCGTTAACACGTGATAACTGCGTAATTTATCACAGATAGATACATTTTTAATTAGTGCTCTGATCGAGAGGTGGAGACCAGAGACACATACCTTTCACATGACCCAAGGTGAGATGACGATCACCTTACAAGATGTGGCAGGCATCTTGGGCTTGCCGACCGACGGTACTGTCGTCATCGGATCGACCTCTGAGGATTGGCACGCTGCTTGTGCTGGTGTTTTTGGACATGTTCCAGAGGCCGGTGAGTTCCATCATTCTGGCGACCTCCGCATCTCATTCTTGGATCGACATTATACCCGGTGGACTAATCATGAAGGGAATCATGCTGCCGAGATCTACTTCACAAAAGCTCACATTGCGCGGATGTTGGGGACTTGGTTGCTGGCGGACAAGTCTGGAGGTAGCAATTTTGGTTGTCGGCTTGTCCCGTTGCTAGTGGAGGATTTGAGGACATTGGCCGATTCAGCTGCGGATCTGCAGTTTTGACACACTTGTTCAGGAATTTGTGTGAAGTGACAGATGCCCGTCGAAGCGACATGGGTGGTTGCCATATTCTCCTTCAAATTTGGGCATGGATACGATTCCCACCCATTGCTCCACCCCTTCCTCCTCATCCACAGCCGGGCACACATTATGGATGCCGGTATGATTTATTTACTTCATTTGATTTCGATAATGTATGGTTAATACTGTATGTACTAACTGTATACTTCTTGACTTTGGACGATTATGTATGGTTGATAATGTTTTTGATTGACAGGTTTAATGCTGTACAAAAGTTTAAACCTCATGAGGTCACCCATTATCGGGCAACATTGGACACACTCTGTAGAGATTAGGTTTGGTGTTAGATACTTACGGTGTTGTTATTTGTCTATGGGTTTATTTTTTTTTGTAACTCTATATATTGTTTCACATTTTGTTTGTAGGTGGTGTGGCAGCCGTATATAGAATAACATGTCGCAAATTGGACACACTCTTTTTTTGTCGCAAATTCTTGATTGACAAATAACATGTCACCCAGTTGCCACGGACCTTGTATTGAAGCCGATCCAGACACCGAACCATCAATACATGATTCTTGTTCGCTCTGATAACTCCAATCAATGTAAGAATAATGCGGAATTCCTTCCCAAAAAGGAATAACATCTGTGTCACCTGCAATTGCGGGTTATAATTTTTAATACGAACTTACTACTAATTCAGGCAACATTAAATCAGTTATTTATTCACGCAGTATACAAATGGGAACAATTACCTTCTTGTGGAATACCAAACGGAGCAGACGCAACGTCATTCAACTGTGGCATTTGCGCGACGACTGGTTGATGGAATATTGGAATTTCAGACGCACTCATCTCACGAGATTCATCTCCTTCTGAAGCACTAGCATCCTCCGCCAGAAGATGTTCTTCCATTGCCATATTTTCATCGTCATCATCGTCATCTTCGTCGTGCATTTCCCAAGTCGGATCATTTTCATCTCCCTCAGAAAAGATACCAACTGGAGACGCATGAGCGGCAGGAGAAGCTGGAAGACGGGGAGAATTTAAATAAACTGACCTCACCGGTATGGGAGCATTCTCCGTTGCAACGATGTCAACATACAACTCTAGAAAATCTGTCCTTGACTGGTTGCAAAATTCTTCCATTGTCATCTCCAAGTCTTCATCGTCAAGCACTTTCAAACTAATGTATTTATCACCTTGCCACACCCTTGTCGTGATCTCAGTGATACATTGGTTGTCTTGAAGACTTAACTTCTTCCGAATTCTCTGATGCAATTCGCCAATGGTTGTGTTGCGTTGGATACGTGTCGGCCTTTTTTCACCTTCGAATATGACACCTCGTCGACCTTCTACATTCCTACCATTGTAATATAACACAACACGAACAGAATCAGGATTTGAACTCATTTTTAAATAGAATTACAACTAAAATTCAAATACTAAATTAAAGATAAAGGAATGTTGGTGGAGAAGAGAGATATGAAGAGTGAGAGAAGAGGTGTGAATTGAATGGAGGGGGTGAGGAAATATATAGAGCACACATGTGACGCTAGTTTTGGGCGTCACATGTGACGCCCCATTGGGGCGTCTCTCCCATGGATAAGACGCCCCAATGGGGCGTCACATGTGACGCCCAAAACTGGCGTCACATTGTGCAGTAGATGTGTAATTTTTTACGAAACAACATTAAATGCGTAATTATTTTATTTAAATACAATATTTTAATTTTTTTGCCGAACATTTTTCGAGGCTATTCTTAATCTTTTGCAATTTTCCACTTTCTTCTACATTGATCTTCTATTCACTCGTGGACCTTTCTCCATGTATTATCACAGTGCTTGAACTGTGACAAATCTTCATAAGAAAGTTTGTAAAAGTATTTGAATTGTTTATGAAATCTTTGTTTTTTTAATTTTTTTCTACTGTTATAAAATTTTAAATTAGAAGAAGAATTGCCATTGTAAAAGTATGTTTTGTGGATTAGATATTGCCTAGCAATGAATTGTCTTGAAACTGAATTCAAAATCTAATTTTGTATGAGCAGAAAGTCGACCATGCAAGTCAATTTGTTAATGTTCATGAAATATCTATAAATGTTACTTCATGCACTTGTTTTTCCAAATTGGGTGCTATGAATAATTCATCAGAGCAGAGAAAGACAGAACAATTGATTATTGTCTTAATGTACAATAAAACAATTACCCTCTATATAATGGTAGCTCTATCTGATAACAAGTAGTATCATAAAATTCAAGATACTGTTCAAGTGATTCTTAAAACAAATTATAAATATTAAATAGATGTAGTTCAGTTACAACACAGACTTGAGTAGGTGGGAAGAGAGGGGAAGAGCTTTAAATATGATTAGGTCCCGACTTAAAATTAATCTTATAACCGACTCAAAGAGTTGAAACTTGTAGAGATATCAACCGACTACCTCGAAGAGGTAATTAAAGTTGGTATAAAAATAACTACAAATTATTATTTTTGTATATTCCTAAATTGCCATAATTCATCCATGTTCCAGCCATATGCAAATTCCTTGTTTAGGCAATTGCTTTCTGACATTTGACAATCATACATTGGGAATTCCAGATCCTCAGCGACCATTGTGGTTGTTAGGTTGAAGCCACCCATTTCATAGGCATTATTGTTATTTACTTGGTAACCATCATATGCACATGAACTAAAGTCACTGTTATCCAAGGCCTGAAATTGACTATTAGTGTATCCCAAAGTCATATTTGGGATATTTGCTGATTCTGAAGAGGATATACATGAACCATTGTTGTGGTCAGAATCTGAGTTGTGCTCATGCTGATTCAAAAAAGTGGGATCTCCTTCATTCATACAAGCTCCATGACAAGCGATTTGTGTTGGTATTGTCCCAATCACTGAGTAATGAGAAACACCATCAAGAGGCAAAGGAATTGCTTGGTTTTGGATTGACACTGCTGAAGAAGATGATTCTTTTGCTTTCTGAAGACATCTTATCATCTGCAAACGCTTGGCAATTTCTAGAAATCCTGTTCTATCAATGGAACTTGCATGTTTCTGAATCCGAGTTCTCCAATAGTTCTTGATTTCATTGTCTGTTCGGCCTGGCAACTGTTGTGCAATTTTTGACCACCTACAATATTCATAAAAGAGCAATATAAGAATCCAAAAGAAGCATAATGTTGTATAATTGAATAGCATATTGATAGTGGTCAGTTACACTTCTCATGGCTTTTAGTGCTCAAGAATGAAAAGCTGTTGAATGAGCTAAGCTTCACAAAGACACAAACTAATTATGAGATATGCACCTGTTACCCCACTTTGAGTGGAGTTCAAAAATTAAAAGCTTCTCTTGTGTGGTAAAATTTCCTCTCTTTACATCTGGCCTTAGATAATTAAGCCATCTTAATCTGCAACTCTTTCCTGTTCTCCTTAATCCTGACTCAGAAAAAGATGAAGGAAATAATCAGAATTAATATAAAAAAAAAATTGTATCAGCAACCAATATTTTTCTTTTCTTTTCCTTAGATTACCTGAACTCATAGCCAGCAAATTCCATCTCCCTTCCCCATGATTAGCAATGTATTTGATGAGCATATCATCCTCTTCAAGAGTCCAAGGTCCTCTTCTAAGTTCATTATCATTTTCACTATAACAGCCAACACTCTTTGATGGAATAGACATGGAGAGTCTCACTGATGAAAACTCTAACCACCATGCATATATATGCAGAAGAGAAATACAAAGGGTCTAGAAAGAAACTAGAGTTACAATTCAAATTGGCCTCCGCAAGACACATAAGTACACATGGACACTGTTTGAATCTCATGTACTACACCCCTTTTTGGTACATGTGAATTTACGAAGCACCGACACTTCAAAAATTTTAATGTGTGATGTTCGACACTCTCCGACACTCCCCGACACTTTAACACGTGCTGTAGAGACTAAAAAAAAAGTTCAAAGATTGTGTTGCATTGCGTTTTTAGTTCCAATTATTAGATTCGTTAGATTACAACTACCAATTTATTGAGTTTAATATAAATATTTGAGATATTTTATGTTTCTTTGCAAAATTGATAGATAGTATAAGTTTAACTTTATTTTTTTTTTAATTATTGAGTATTAAATATAATATACATTACATAAATTAAAAATAATATTTAATATCTAAATGTGTCCTAACATGTCGAAATCTAACATTTTTTAAAATTAACGTGTCGGGAGTGTCGTGTTGAAGTGTCGTGTTCCGTGTTCGGTGATAAAATGAACAATAGGAACTCTGTTACTTTTTCTAAAGGTTAAAAAAAATAAAATCAGCAGCAGCAGAAGAAGAATACTTTTGTTATAAATTCTATATGACAGCTTTCATTAACCTCTCAGAGTCACTGCCACAGGAAACATTAAAAGGTGGATAGGTTCATTGCTTGGCATCTTACCTCGTTTCTAGAAGAATATAAAACTACAGTTTATTAATTTATAGTCATTATTCACAGTATGCGACCATAGGAAACAATTGTTACAAGTTGATACCTGGAATTTGACTAGGATGTTTCAGTCAAAGAACAGATTGTATTCCATTTTGGTCATTCAATATTTTTATTAAGGCATCAAGAAGGGTCTCCCACTTTCTTTTTAAGCATAGGAAATGAAAGATTATATCACCTCGTTGTTATTTGAACGACTGAGATCTTTTTTTTTTGGGGTGCATTGACACAGATTTTTCAAATACAGAATATGAGGGTGTTACTGCAGTGACTTTACGTATTTGTGAGTAAAGAATTCCTTCTTTATTAGTGATTTTATGCGTTTATAAGGATCAAGTTTTTCTTTGACTAATCGTAACTATCAAGTTAAAACAAGTGTGAACGCAATTAACTTTTGGTACTATTTGAGTTCTTAAAAATGTGAATTTTTTTTTATCAACCCTAATTACTTCTTTGAGGAGGGTAGACTCTTTCAAATATTCTCAAAAGTTTTGACTTTTTGAGTTGGCTATACGACAAATTTCAAGTGCGGGACGAGTTGAGGAATAAGGTGTTATGCCGCTCCTAATATGGCATTGATAAAAAATGTGATTTTTATTATTATATCAATCATTTGCATTGTAAATATGGTCATGTCTACTAACAAAAATATCCATATTCACCAATATTTTTAAATCTTTTATCTTAAAACATTCAATTAAAATTATATTTTTTAAAATGGTTAGGGTTATTATACACCAATGTAAGTTATACTTTCAATCTTGGTTGTTGATCTTATTTATATCTAATAATTTTAATTTATTAGATATATGAATTGTTAAATGTAAGCAAATCAATGACCAAGATTTAGTATAAATTTTTTTATTTTTATATCGATGTAAAAGTAACCTACCCCTTTAAAATACATTTTTTAATGATAGTTTTATTTGATTTTAATATTTTGGCTAAAATAACACTTACCCCCTTAAACTTTGGTCATGTTTCAAATTATCACCCTGTACTTTTAATTGTTTCAATTAACCCCTCATAGTTTATGATGATAACAAATTAACATGTCTATTAAAATTTTGTCTAATGGTATTTTTTTTTTAACATTAGGATAGTTTTAACTCCTAAGGAGAAAGTATACTCATAGATACACGACAAAAATGTGAATTATGAACCATCACTGTAGACAACAGTAAAAATAAAAAATGCATCGTAACAAATACTGACATATCAGTATACAAGAAAAAAAGTAATTGAACACAAAATGTTACTTAAGCTAAACCTTCTTCTTTGTTTGACTCTTCCTCCTTTGACTTAGCAGGAGCCCACAGATGATGGCAACTCTCCACTCTTATCTCTGTTCTTAGCATTAGGTCATTGATCTTTGCTCCGACTAATTTATACAATTTCCCATCTCATCAAGTGCATTGACGTCAAGAAAAACATTGCTTAAGCAATTAAGCAATGACCAAATCAGGATTATGTTGGGAACTCGGTTCCCTCAACTTGACACAGAAGCGTGTCGCGAATCAAACGTCGAGCTTGGAGCTCGACAATCCCAATCAGAGGTTGGCCTGAGTCACCAGGTCGGCCTGTACACAACAAAAACAAAAAAATGCAAGAGGAGAGAGACAGAGAAAAACACAATAATCTTTTAACGTGGGAAAACCTTTCTCAATGTGAAGAAGTAAAAATCTGAGGGACACTAGTCCATAATCAAACTTCTACTATGAAAATAATGGGCACAAGATATCAAACTTCGCCAATAATTGTGGTACACTCAAACCTCACTTTCAATGGTGGTATTCACTCAAACTTCCCAAAGGAGGTCTACCACTCAAACTTCTCCCTAGAGGTGCTTTCTCAAGATTGTCTAACCCTAACCTCTCATATATCACAAGCTTATATGCGAGAGGAGAGAAGATTCTAGAATATCAAAAGTGGGAACTAGGGTTTCTTGATCCCCAAGTTTCTTGAGCCTCACAAAAGTAACATTGGGCCTTGTGCAACATTGAGGAGAAAAAGCCCAACAAATCTCCCCCTTTCGATTTCAATGTGTCGACATCAGCAGCAGGCTGACACTTTCATAGCAGTCTTCAAATTTTCTTGCTGGTACCGACTTGGTCATCATGTCAGACCAATTGAGGTCAATGTGTACTTTGATGAGTTCGATCTATCTATCTTCCACCATATCCCGGATCCAATGATACCTCACATCAATGTGTTTAGTGCGGGAGTGATAGGTTGAATTCTTCGCAAGATGAATTGCACATTGATTATCATACTTTAGCTTGTATTTGTCTTGACCATGGCCGAGTTCAGAGAGAAACTTTTTCATTCACAACATTTCTTTGCTTGCCTCAGTCGCGGTATGTACTCGGCCTCGATCGTCGAAAGTGCCACACACTTATGCAATTTTGATTGCTAAGAGATAGCTCATCCTGCAAATGTCATCAGATATCCCGTCATCGACTTCCTCGAGTCAGCATCTCCCTCTAAATCAGCATCCGTAAAACCTTGCAACTTGACTTTACATTCTCCAAAGCGGAGGCATAAATTTGATGTTCTTATTAGATACATAAAATCCACTTGACAGCTTTCCAGTGCTCTTTGTCGGGGTTTGACAAATACCGGCTTCCCATTCCAACAGCATACGCCAAGTCGAGTCTCGTACAAACCATTGCATACATTAAGCTTCTGACAACTAATTGGTACGGGATCTTCAGCATCTCTTATTTTTCTTCATCAGATCTCGGACATTGCTTCTGGTTCAGCGTAATGTGTCCGGCTAAGGCGTTGCTGACTGTCGTAGCTTTGTCCATGTTGAACCTGTTCAGAATCTTCTCAATATATTTTTCTTGACTCAGCCACAGTAGCTTTCTTTGTCGGTATCGGATGATCTTGATTTCGAGAATTTCTTTGCAGGGCCAAGGTCCTTCATTTTAAAGGACGAGCTTAACGCCTTCTTCAGGGTGGCTATCCACATTTTGTCTTGCCCTTCAATCATCTTGTTGTCAACATATAAAAGCAAAATAAAAAAATCACCGGCCTTACATCTCTTCACAAATACGCAGTGGTTGACCTTTGTTTTCACAAACTTGTGATCAGTCATAAAAGATTCAAATTTCTAGTACCACTGCCGAGGTGCTTATTTTAAGCCATATAGGCTCTTCTTCAAACGATAGACCAAGTCTTCACATCCCAAAACTCGAAAGAGTGTCGCGAATCAAACGTAGAGCTCGGACTCAGCAATCACAATCAGAGGTCGGCGTGAGCCACCAGGTTGGCCTGTACGCAGCAGAAAAAAAATGCAAGAAGAGAAGGACAGAGAAAAATAGTAGTCTTTTAACGTGGAAAAACCTTCCTCAATGTGAAGAAGTAAAAGGCCATGGGACAGTAGTCTAGAATCAAACTTCTACTATGAAAATAATGGGTACTAGATACCAAGCTTCACCAATAATGGTGGTACACTCAAACCTCACCTTCAATGGTGGTATTCACTCAAACTTCCCTAAGGAGGTCTAACACTCAAACTTCTCCCTAGAGGTGCTCTCTCAAAATTGTCTCAGATTGTCTAACCTTAACCTCTCGTATATCACAAGATTATATAGGAGATGATGGAAGATTCTAGAACATCAAAAGTGGGAACTAGGGTTCCTTGATCCCCAAGTTTCTTGAACCCCACAAAAGTAACATTGGGCCTTGTGCAGCATTGAGGAAAAAAAACCCAACAAATTACTCATGAAATATAAATTGGCATCGTTGCCAATATACATGACACCACATATACACAACTGAACACATTCCGTTCAGCCTCGAGTCACAAAATGTGCATAATTCCACATGTGGATGCAGTGAGTTTAAAAATAAAATAAAAAACTCAAGATGTAGCAGCTGTGCACCTAAACAATTTTACAACCTGTTTGTCGTGTAAATACGTCATCATGTTATTGGTTTGAATTTTGGACACATTTTATAATTTATAGTATGGATATTGTAGACTTGCCCGAACTAAAAAAAACTACCTAAAAGTTTTAAAAAACACAATCAATGCAGCGATTCAAACTTCCAAGGTTCCCTTAAATCCCCTAACCATAACTTGAATGTAGAAGAGAAGGAGAAACACGAAAGAATAGACTACAAATATGGGTAAGAGAATAAAATTAGGGATTTAAAATTAACACGATTAATCAAAATTTTAATAGATATGTTAATTTGTTACTATAACAAAGTACAAGGAGGTTAATTGAAACCTATGAAGCACCGACACTTCACAAACTCTGACATGTCGTGTCCGACACTTCTCGACACTCTCCGACACTTCGACACTCTCCGACACTCCAACACGCGTTATAGAAATTCAAAAAAAGGTTCAAAGATTGCGTTGAGTTTTTAGTTCCAACTATTAGATTCGTTGGATTACGATTACCATTTTATTGAGTTTAACATAAATATTTAGGATATTTTATGTTTCTTTGCAAAACTAATGAATATTATAAGTTTAGTTTCATGTTTTTGTTAAATTGTTGAATATTAAATATAATATACACTACATAAATTAGAAATATTATTTAATATCAAAACGTGTCCCAACGTGTCAAAATCTAACATTTTTTAAATTTAACGTGTCAGAGTGTCGTGTCGTATCGTGTCACGTGTCCCGTGTCAGTATCGGTGCTACATAAATTGAAACAATTGAAAGGATAAGGTGGTAATTTAAAATATGATCAAAGTTCAAGGGGTTATGTTATATTTTAGCCTAATATTTTAATATCCAAACCACAGTGCACTAAATCAACCAATTGTATGTTTTTTTTCCGGATAAATCACATGTATTTTTCAATGGAGACAATTTTAGACAATTTTATTCGGGATGAGTTCAAAATCAAAATTTTAAACCTCTTTCAAATATGATAACGCCAGCCAATCTTCTTCAGTTGAATAGTTACGTCTGTGCCTTAGAAAGAACGTGTAAAAGTCAAAACACTGTTATGGGTGTTGTAATCACTGGCGTAGCGTTGTTATAACCAGCGGGTGCCTTGGCATTGTCTAGTTTTCAAAAAAATTTACTTATTATATATAATTATAGGGTTTTATAAGAGTTACGTTGTAGGAAAAGTGATTGTGTAATGTTATAGAGATTCGTTTTGCGTGCCATAATTTTCTTTTTTCTTCAAAAAGTGTGGGCCCCACAAAATGTTGTGTGTGTAGGAAAGTTTGTTGTGTCATGTTAAATGACAAATGCAAACCCCATAATTATATATATAAGTATATAATTAATTATAATTTGGCCATGGCTAAAATTATAATTTGACACTATCTAAATAAATATAATAAAGTTATAATATTTTTATCTTCAATTCTATACCCACATTTTCTTTCACACAATTTTCTTTCCCTTTTTCTATTTTTCTTCTTCTTTTCAAATCAATATCCAAAGTACCTTCCCCCTACTCCAAATTGTCGGACTTGCTGTGCAGCTTTGGAATTGGCACTTTAGTCTTATCATAAGAAAAGCCTGCACCATTGATGTACAAAATACTGATGATGTATATTTAATATTAAATAAAATTCATGACACTAAATCATAATAAAATTAGCAATCACTTATTTATCTAATAAAAAAATAAAAACATAACAACCATATTTGCGGTGCTTGTTTTGTAAGAAATTTTAAAATAGGATTATATGAAAGTAGAACACCAAAAGATTCAGACTTACTTGTTGAAGACATGCATCTTGATTTTCGAAGGCTTCTTATTTCCTCTGATGATCCTGCAATGGAAAGACCAGGATCTTCCTCTGCAATTCACACCACTCCCTGATTACAACCGTTGATGGGGCGAGTTGTGGAGTAACGGTTTTCTAACACATTGTGAATGCAGAGAGGACCTAGCCAAACTTATTAACCCTAGTCCCCTTCCCATCATGGGCCTACGGGTTAGGCCTACACTGTTACCCACACTAATCGGTGTACAGATATCCAAGCCCAAATCAAAAGGATCACTAATTAACTGGGCTTTGTACTGCATCCCTATATGGATCATGACTTAGCCCATTTTTATTAAAACAAGAAAAACTATAATTGATTGAAGCCCAAAATTATTATAAAAATTTCTAACATTCTCCCACTTGGGCAAAATCAATTGTAAAATTTTAATTTAAAAGAGAAAAGGAAAATAAGTTATTTGAAAACGACTCTCGGGCTAAGGACTAATTCTTATAATGTGGCCACATTTTAAGAAAACACATGATCCAAGGTGCGATATCTGAATATGACTCCATCCAACTAAAATCAAATAACATTGAATCAGGCGGTGATTATACCCTTACCGATATAAGACCTTCCATGGTCACAAATGTTACTTGACTCCGTCGACTAGTCATTAGTGGAGTGTAGCAAGAAAATAGCATGCCAATGTGATCCAACAACAGCCAAACTGCTATTTTCTCTGTCAGTCCTCAAATTTCTCTCAAATGCCTTAAAGCCAGAGAAATTCCATGATTTATCAAAAAACCATCATATAATCAAATATGGTGTCGACTATGGGCCCTGTAGTCCTAACAACACCATTATGTCTCAAACTCCTGTATAGTGTCAACCACAGACATGATGGTTCCAGTGACACTGAGTTCTAAAATTATGCCTCAAACTTCAATATAGTGTCAACCACAGGCATGGTGGTCCTAACGACACTGAGTTCCAAAATATATCACAATTGATAAACATATATAAATACATATGTTCAATATATGCAATAATAAATCTCAAATCCTTATCAATTGTTCAAAATAAAATTTATCTGTTAAATAAACATCAATTGTATCTAAAAGAAATTGTTCAACATGACAAGAAAATAATATATGATTCAAACTCCCACTAATCGACTAAATCAAAGGAATTCACAATGCCCATATTCTTCATGTCTTTAGTTAGAGAGTCAGTCAATATTCTCAACAACTAAGTCATTCACATACAATACAAGAAAAGGAATTTTTCTCCCACCGACCTTATGATAAATATATTAACAGAAATTATTTTCATCATAGCTCAAGAAAGTCACTATCTCATCAGATCACCATTAATGTAAAATAAAATCCATGTTGATTTAAAAAGGATATAGAATTCAAAATCCTTCTCAAAGAGGCCTTATAGAAAATTCGTTTCAAAATAAATCCATATCCTGAAATTAAAAACTAAGCAATTATCTCCCACTGACTCGACAATAACTTCAAGATCACACAAAATTAATCTTATCTCTCCCACTAAAAAGAAACGTCAAGTATGTCCTCTACATTAATTATAGGCTAACACACACTGCCCTATCAAGATCAAAATTCATAAAAAAAATAAAATAAAAATCTAGATCTAATCTCCATTGTTCATAATTCAATCCAATCAACAATTTCATTATGGCATTGTTATCGTTCATATCAAAAATATATTTATTACATAAATGCAATTATATTAATTATGGGCAGTAAAGTAATTTTAACAAAATAATTAGCTTATTATAAACTCTCCTTTGGACAGATAATTGCAAACAATAATTTTTATTAACAAAGAATCCTGGCGATTTACAAATAACATTATGAATAATCATACTCAAATAATATGAAAAATCTTATAGCATATGTTTCCCAAATTCATATTGCATTTACTAAATTAAAATTTGTATCATAAATTTCAATCCCAATTATCAGCAATTATATATCTTAACTCAGTAATCAAACTTAATTGACAAAGCACATAAAATCTACGCTAAAATTGGGAGAGTAAATACTAACATTATAATCACGAAAATATGTAACAATTTTTCATTAATTAAAATTTTGAAAAAGGAACATAAATATTTATTACATAATTAAACATGAATAAGAGATCACAAAATTAAATATGAATGAGAGCAAATACTTCCAAATAAATATTTATGTATATAAAAAATTAAAATAAATATTTCAAAATATTAATTTTAAAATGAATCAAACATATTCAATTTAGTCCATATATTATAATGAGGCCAACATAATAGTACATTCTCCTTTGGGCAGAATGCACTAACCAAGGTTAATCCAAGGCCAGAACCTCAGATGAGTTAATCAATGAGCACAACACTGGGTTTGAAAATCTATCCCCTTTGGGCAGATAGATTCCTAGACCAATGAGCCTCCAATAACTTCATCTACAATCTTAAGAAGAAGTTGCTTAGGATGAGTTAATCATTTAGCACAACAGGTTGTCATAACAAGGCCAACATAATAGTACATTCTCCTTTGGGCAGAATGCACAAACCAAGGTCAGAACCTCAGATGAGTTAATCAATGAGCACAACACTGAGTTTGAAAATCTATCCCCTTTGGGCAGATAGACCTCTAGCCCAATGAGCCTCCAATAACTTTATCTATAACCTCAAAAAAAATTGCTCAATGAGCATACACTAGCTTCAGAGATTTGTCCCCTTTGGGCAGACAGATCACTGAGACCAATGTACCTCCATTAACTTCATCCCAAACAAATTTAATGTTATAACACACAATTACCCCATTTGGGCAGGAAATTGCATGAAATAACCAAGAACACTTCTCAAATTATACAAAAAAATTCATAAACCAACCCATTTTGGTGGTAATCACCTATAGTAATTCATAAAAATTCTTGTACGGGAATATCTTTAAACATAATAACATTCACATACCCAAAACCATGATCCAATCCACAAAAAGGTGTAACATTTTTACTGATCATGAATTTAAAATAATATTATTCCCAAACAAATTTTACATTTAAACAATTCAAGCGGAAGTATGCATCTTAATAAACAGGATATTAGAGCAAGCATTATAAGCTGAGAGTAATCAACACTATTTATAACCACATCCATGTCACATCATCATATGATGAAAAATATAGCAAATTAATTTTTAGATCATATTTTTCTTCAAAATATATTCAGAAAAAATAATGAAATATAATATAAAATTCAACATACCTCTAGCCATCAAAATCTCAAATCAAATATTGACAATAAAAAATCTGTCTAAATATAAACACATAAATTTCATATGCATTATTCAATAAATTTCTAATTTTTGATGTATATATCTAATTAACTAGCTCAGCTCCCAATATAAATAAAAAAGGTTACCATAAAAAAAAAATTCCTCAGGGAGGAATAGTAAATAATTCTTCATAATATTATATCAACAAGGTGCCAACAGATATAATATTATAACAATATTATTTTTTTTATTTTTTTTTAAACATGTCAATGCTCAACAACACACTCCAATTTCTAATTACAAAGTTCACAAATCAATTGTGTTATAATAAAATTTGTTTCGATAACACACATAACGACAACAATATTATTTATTTTAAATACCACAAAAGCATGGAACCATAATTATTATTCAACGCATGAAATATTGAACAAAACCGAACATATTGACCAAGCTGCTGATTTTTCAAATATTTTGCAAATTATCACATTTCTTTAATAAAACCACTATTTCTGACATGCTCAAATTAATAATATCTAATAAAATGATTTAAAAAAGGGCTTGAGACTCATTTACTTTGAACAATGTTGGGTCGGATTCTGTGACGGGTGTTAAGCTCTCAATCAAAGACAAAAAATATGTTTTTCTCATTGCCGTATATCAATAAAAAAATATTATATACAAACTTCATGTCTGTTTGAAAAAATCGTACATCACTTCGAGAAAACAAACTCCTGCCGAATTGCTTCATCATTTGAATGGTCCAATAAAATATGTTTCGAAATTCTTTGTTGAAGACGTCGCATCTATTTCAAATGCTCCAGAACCATGAAAGCAAGCATCGAAGTTTTATGCTTATAATGTAAAAAATTAGGGATTTAAAATTGGATCTATAAAATCCCCCAAAATCATTGAGTTTAATTTTTTCAAAATAAAATAAAATAAATATTAATTTAATAATTAAATATTCAAGAACATATGAGGGCAAGGAAATCCCAAAATATGCAATCATGTCGAACAACAAATAATTGGGTCCTAAATCATATAATCTAGGCTCTGATACCAAATGTAAGAAATTTTAAAATAGGATTATATGAAAGTAGAACACCAAAAGATTCAGGCTTACTTGTTAAAGACATGATTTTTGATTTTTGAAGGCTTCTTATTTCCTCTGATGATCCTACAATGGAAAGACCAGGATCTTCCTCTGCAATTCACACCAATCCCTGATTACAACCGTCGATGGGGCGAGTTGTGGAGTATCGGTTTTCTAACAAATTGTGAATGCAGAGGGGACCTAGCCAAACTTATTAACCCTAGTCCCCTTCCCATCATGGGTGTAAGAACCCGCACCGTTAATTAATGTATTTAATTAATTAATTATGTGAAAATTAGGAAATGATTCCATAATTGACCCTAATAATTATTTATGAGGCTTTATAATCATAATAAGTGATTAAGAATGCTGAAAGTCGCTTTTCAGAAGAAAAGTGCAGATACCGATTCTGCTAGTCGGTATAAATGCGTGCCGAAAAAGTATCCCGGAAAATTAAAGTAAGTGCATGATAATTATTAGAATAATATGTAGGACTTGTAAAACGAGTTTCAAGTCCAAATAATGAGAACTGGTGCTAGAAACCGGTACTGGCTTTGAAAAGCGCGTACCGGAAAGGTGCTCAGAAAATTATAAGAAAAATATGATAAATCTTAGAAAATTATGTAGTTTCATAATCCAAAGTTTGGGATTAAAATGCTAAGCGTAACAATTAAAGTTAATAATGTGTGTTTAAGTGTGTTTGGGTTATAAATACTCCCATTATGGGCACAAAACCCTAGGATCAGATTTTTATACGTGACTTGGTGGCTGAGTGCACCTTGGCACTGTTCCATTGCTGTGTTCTTCTTCCTTGAGAGTTTTGGAGCCATTTCTTCCTTATTCTTTGTGGTTTCTTCTTCTTAAACACTTGTGTGAGGGAGAGTCACCTTTGGGAAGGGGATTGTGGTGTTGTTTCTGAGTTGTGAAGTCTGTGTGAGGGAGGTTTGGTTGCTGACTTGTTGGTTTTGGGTTGAGAGGAGCTTGGTTTTGGTTTTTGGAGGTCCAAGTGGTGACCTTTGTGTTAAAGAACCAACCTTTGTGAATAACTTAAGATGTTTGGTTGTGTCTGTCTTGTGTGCTTGCTCCGTTGGGTTTTATTATGATGATGCAAATGTGATCACACTACGTGGGCCTGATCAACTCATAATGTGTGTAACTTGTGCAAGAGTCATGGTAATACCTAGGAGAACACGAGAGACTGTTGAGGGTCAATCCGACCCAATCCTGACTGCATTGGCTGTGATGCAGGAGGCCACTTGATTGGCCAACGTGGCAATGATGGAATCCGCTTGAGAAGCGAGCCAGAAGGCCACAGAGGATGCTCTTGAGGCAAATCGGCTGGCGAACATGACCTTGATGAGAGTCATGTTGGAGGAGATGAGGGCTGGTCCTGCTGTAGGCCAGACACCACCGCCGCCTCCACCACCTAGTGTTCAGGATGAGAGCCTGAGTCACATTGGCAGTGCTGCTCATGTCACTGAGACTAGGGAGACTCTTGTAGAGCCTGCTGAGGATCGTGATATGATAGACCGCCAGCTGAATGCTTTCAGGAAGCATAAGCCACCTGTGTTTGAGGGGTCTTTGGATCCTATTGCTGCTGCTAGATGGTTGCAATCGCTGGACAAGATATTTCGGGTCATGCAGTGCACAGATCCGCAGAAGTTGATGTTCGCTACTTATATGCTGGAGGGCGATGCCCATGAGTGGTGGACAAACCTTTCTCATGTCTACGAGATGCAGGGTCATGTGATGACTTGGCCTATGTTTGAGGACTTCTTCTTGGTTCAGTACTTTCCATATGACGCTCAGGAGAGGCAGCAGGGAGAGTTTGATAGATTGGTTCAGGGCTCGATGTCTGTTGACGAGTACTTGGCCAAGTTTAATGAGCTTGTGAAGTTTGCACACTTCAGGATGGTTCCTCCTACTCCGATGTTTCTGGCTGCTAAGTTCCGTCGGGGACTTAGTGAGGTGATTGCTAAGCATATTGCTGGAGCTGCTTCGAGGGATTTTGGTACACTGGTTCAGCAGTGTAAGGACATTGAGGATGTTTGCATAGCGAGTAAGGCCAAGAGGGCCAAGGTCGACAAGACCAAGGGGACTGTTGGTTCCACTCCTGTTTCTACGTTCTGGAAGGACAAGAAGTTTGCTGGGAAGGGCAAGGGTAAATAGTTGGCTACTAGACAGGCGCCTGGTCAGTTCAAGAGGACTGCTTCACAGCAGGGGAGTTTTGCTAGGCCTCCTTCCACTCCGAGATGTGCGGGGTGCGGGAAGGAGCATGTGGGTCGTTGTGCTTTGGGGCAGTTGGTTTGTTTCCTATGTGGCAAGGAGGGCCACTTCTCTAGAGACTGTCCGTCGTCGATGGCGAGAGCTGCAGCTGTTCAGGCAGTTCCTTTGCAGATGGTTCCGATGGCTTCTACTTCGGCACCTGCGGTGCCACCTCCTGTTGGGCGTGTGTACACCTTGGATAGGCAGCAGTCGGACCGCACTCCGAACCTTGTTAGAGGTACTGTGCCTATTGGTGGTATTGCTGTTGATGCATTGTTTGACTCCGGGGCTACGCATTCGTTTGTTGCTACCCCGATTGTTTTGGGGCTTGAGTTGCCCATGTCTGTGTTTTCTCCACCGTTGCGGGTGACTACCTCCGCCGGAGAAATATGTGATGCTACCACTGTACATCGAGATGTCGTGTTTCAGTGGGAGGGCTGTGACTTCTCGGTAGATCTGATAGGGTTGCCGATGGCTATTTTGGAAATCATCCTTGGCATGGATGGATTGTCCAATAGTTGATTGATTGATTGTTTGTTGTGCCTAGCGAGTGGTGATGTCTCTGTGTGATTCCACGGCCAGTTCCTCGCCTTTTATTGCGGCAGGCCAGGAGAGCTTGGCTAGCAGGGGCATTCGGATATGTCTTGTTGGGAGGTTTGGTGAGTGGGACACAGGAGGATCTCACTGGCATTCCTGTGGTGAAGGAATTCCTTGAGGTGTTCCTGAGGAGATTCCTGAGCTTTCGCCACAGCGGGAGATAGCGTTCTCCAGTGAGTTGTTGCCTGGTGTGGACCTATTGCTTTAGCTTCATACCGGATGTTGCCACCAGAGTTGGCTGAATTGAAGTAGTGCTCAGAGGGTCTTTCGGCGAAAGACTTCTTCGACCGAGTGTGTCTCCTTGGGAGCACCGATCATTTTGTTGTAAGGCAAGAGGCCTTACGCCATTACTTAAGCGTGATGGTGCTCTGTTTGAGGATGTGAAATTCTCTTCAGGGAAACTGAGTGTGTAACACTTAGAATTGGTGGCAAGGCCACGTGTGATCTTGTATATGCGAGGCAGTGCATGTACAAGTAGCTTGTGAGTTGAGTGGTCTCCATGACTCTAGGATTTTATGTTGAGTTTGTTATGCTTCGTAAGTAGTTGGTATGTTAACACCAAGGGTAGTGTTAAGCATGAAATGAGTACCATTAACTGTGATAATAAATCAATGTTATTTCTCCTTTGACTAACTCTCGATTTTGCAGATACCTTGGAGATTGAGGTATACCGTTACATAGAGTTTTTAGCTATTATGTTATTGAAATTGAAATTTTTGCAGGTGTACGTGAACTAAGGTACGTTACTATGTAATTGAGTTGGTTAACTAACATGTATTGGTGGAATTAAACATGAATATGATTTAACACTTTGAACAGAATATGAATTTATTCTGAGGTTATGGATTAGAATTGCTAGTCTTGTTGAGGTTAGAGTCATGGAATAAGACCCAACTCACTCGAGTGTCGTGTGGTTTAGAGTTGTGGGGTAGGTCATCTCTTTTGAGAGAATGACTGATGATCCCAGAGAATCGGATGACGTCGTGACGTCATTGTGAAACCTCGAGTTCTGACAGTGACCTCTTTGTTTGAGGATGCACTTCTCGAGATTGAGACTGTGAGAGTCAGGAATGAGCTTATGGAGATGATCCACGAGGCGCAAATGCAAAGAGAGTGTCTCGATTTCGTGGAGAACCAAGACAGTGTGTCTTGGATTGGGGATGGACTTCTGTTGTTTCAGAAGCGGATTGTGATTCCTCGAGGTCTGTTGACCGAAGAGGTTATGGTAGAAGGCCATAAAGGACAGTTTACTGTTCACCCTGGTGCTACTAAGATGTTTCAAGACCTGAAAAGGAATTTCTGGTGGCCAGGAATGAAGAAGGACATAGCTGCGTTTGTGTCCAAGTGTTTGATTTGTCAGAAGTGAAGATTAAACACCAGAAGTCGTCTGGTGAACTTCAACCTCTTGAGGTACTGCAGTGGAAGTGGGAAGGTATTTCCATGAACTTCGTGATGGGTTGGCCTAAGACCCAGGCTGTTAATGACTCTTTTAGGTCATTGTGGACAGATTGTCAAAGTCTGCCCACTTTCTTCCGGTAAAGGTGAGCTTCTCGTCAGAGCAGTTGGCCAGACTGTATGTTCGCGAGATTGTGAGGCTTCACGGGGTGCCCGTGAGTATCATCAGTGATAGGGACCCGAAGTTCACATCTCGGTTCTGGGAGGCGCTGCAGGGAGCTTTTGGTACACAGTTGAGATTGAGTATCGCCTATCACCCTCAGACTGATGGACAGACTGAGCAGACTATCCAGACCTTAGAGGACATGTTGCAGGCTTGCACGTTGGAGCAGGGCTCGGCATGGGATAGGTACCTTCCATTGGTAGAGTTTTCTTATAACAACAGTTTCCATGCTAGCCTGGGCATGGCACCCTACGAGGCGCTCTACGGTAGGAGGTGTCGTACACCTACCTGCTGGTCGGAGGTTGGGGATCGTGAGTTGTTTGGCTTGGACTTTGTCCAAGATACCACCTTGCAGATCCAGATGATCCGTGAAAAGTTGAAGCAGGCGCAGAATCGCCAGAAGAGCTACTATGATGTTAAGCATCGTCCGCTGGAGTTCAGTGAGGGTGAGCACGTGTTTGTGAGACTTTCACCTGTCACCGGTGTAGGTCGGGCACTCGGAGTGAGGAAGCTGAGCCCGCGATATATTGGGCCATACCAGATTCTTGGTAGAGTAGGACCTGTTGCCTACCGGCTTGCCTTGCCTCCGAACCTGGCCAACATCCACGACGTGTTTCACGTGTCTCAGTTTCGGAAGTACATAGAAGATCCATCGCACGTGGTGCAACCGGATGATGTGGAGGTTCGGGAGAACCTAAAGACTCCCGTCAGACCACTCAGAATTCTCGATCGTGGCGAGAAACAGCTGAGGAGCAAGATTATTCCTATGGTCAAGGTGCAGTGGACCGGAAGGACTCCTGAGGAGTGTACTTGGGAGCGTGAGGACGAGCTTCTCCAGCAGTACCCCGAGTTTTGACCAGGTATGTTTCTGATTTTGAGGTCAAAATCCTAAAAAGGTGGGGTGAATGTAAGAACCTGCACCGTTAATTAAGGTATTTAATTAATTAATTATGTGAAAATTAGGAAATGATTCCATAATTGACCCTAATAATTATTTATGAGGCTTTATAATCATAATAAGTGATTAAGAATGCTGAAAGTCGCTTTTCGGAAAAAAAAGTGCATATACCGGTTCTGCTAGTCGGTATAAATGCGTGCCGAAAAAGTATCCCGGAAAATTAAAGTAAGTGCATGATAATTACTAGAATAATATGTAGGACTTGTAAAACGAGTTTCAAGTCCAAATAATGAGAACTGGTGCTAGAAACCGGTACTGGCTTTGAAAAGCGCGTACCAGAAAGGTGCTCAGAAAATTATAAGAAAAATATGATAAATCTTAGAAAATTATGTAGTTTCATAATCCAAAGTTTGGGATTAAAATGCTAAGCGTAGCAATTAAAGTTAATACTGTGTGTTTAAGTGTGTTTGGGCTATAAATACTCCCATTATGGGCACAAAACCCTAGGATCAGATTTTTATACGTGACTTGGTGGCTGAGTGCACCTTGGCACTGTTCCATTGCTGTGTTCTTCTTCCTTGAGAGTCTTGGAGCCATTTCTTCCTTGTTCTTTGTGGTTTCTTCTTCTTAAACACTTGTGTGAGGGAGAGTCACCTTTGGGAAGAGGATTGTGGTGTTGTTTCTGAGTTGTGAATTCTGTGTGAGGGAGGTTTGGTTGCTGACTTGTTGGTTTTGGGTTGAGAGGAGCTTGGTTTTGGATTTTGGAGGTCCAAGTGGTGACCTTTGTGTTAAAGAACCAACCTTTGTGAAGCCATTTTCGTGCATCTTCCTTGAGTCAGACTTGAGGGGCTGCGTTGAGCTCCAAGAGCATCTCCATTCTGAGTTTTGAGCCTTGGTATGTTGTATCAACCTTTAACTTGAGTTTTAAGGCTTAAAAATGGTACCTTGATGCGTTTAATGACTAAAAGATGATAACTTGTTGTTGGGTAATGATGAACACGCCTAGAAATGCATGAATTGATGTTTAAAATCGGTATAAAGGGAACCTTTAAGGGATATCTTCACGAAAATGCAGAAACTGCATTCTGTCGTGAAATATCCGGATATTTGTCGAACTGATATCCAGATATTGGATATCCGGATATGTGGTTTTGGGATATTCGGATATTGGATATCCGGATATGTGAATCTGTATATCCGGATATTGCATATCCGGATATGGACAGTGAGATATCCGGATATTCTGGGATTTCGTGGAACAGTAGTTGTGTTGTGTGTACAGTAGGCTATTGGGGGTTTGTGGACCCTAGTTTGATGAAGTTGAACTTCTGTATTTAATGGATTAAGCCAGAATCATGGGATTAAGGGCTTGTGGCTTTGTTAGAAGCTTTAAGACTTGAAAACGTAATGAAAAGGCGTTGTCTTTAATTTGTATGCATGTGGTACATGTTTATTGATTTATAATTGGTCCATATCAGATTGTGATCTGCTGTGATTGGACTTTGAGCTTGTGGCATTGGATAGCTAGCTTAGAGGTAAGCTTTCGTGTCCTCGGTTTAGCCATGTTGTGGTTCCACCATGTCCCATGGGGGTATGGTTTATGCATGTTGTGTACATGCTTTTGGATATTTGATATGTTGATTGAACTTTACATGTAATGGCTTTTAATATGCATGTGTTGTTTCATCTTGACGGGAAGCCTGAGTATGTAGCGCCATACAAGACGGTGTACCGGGGTGAATGCAAGTGGTACTTACACGGTGTGTAGGTGATAGACGTATACCTGCACTGTCTCTGGCCAGTAGATTAGTATTGACACACATGGCATGATTATCTGCTGCATTGCATTGTTTTAGAAATGATAAATGATAAATTGCTTTTGAACTTATATTGCACATGTAAGTGAGCTTGGGGTGGAAGATCCTTGAGGACCCCTTGTCTTACTGAGATTTCTAGTTTAGAGATCTCACCCCACGTTTGGGGAATGCTTATTTCAGGGTCAGGTAATGTTGAGACCTCAGGCGGCAGGAGGCCAGAGCTGAGTTAGATTACTGTTATATTATGCTGCCATGATTGGATGCTGGATTTGCATGCTGTTTATATGCTTATAGCTTCAGTTATGTTTATGGAGTTTATGTTGAGACTGGTTGTGACTATGTTTATTTGGTGAGCATGGGATTGTCTATGACACATAGTGTTGTTATGTCTTGATTATGTCTTGAGTCTTTTGGAGTTGTAATAATGTATCAGGATATTGTCCGGATTACTTGATGTAATGCCGTGATTTAGATACACACTTTATCTATATATTGAGGTATTTCAGTAGATGTCTTATTGCAATTTACATACATGCGTTATTTTATGAAATTGATTAAGTAATCAAGTTGGTAATTGATAATGACGTCATAATTGAAAAGAAAAAGAATATTCCGCATTTTTAATTAAGCACCGCTTAATACGATGTAATGTTAATATTTCGGGTATACACGTGGTGTTACAATGGGCCTATGGGTTAGACCTACACTGTTAACCACACTAATCAGTGTACAAATATCCAAGCCCAAATCAAAAGGATCACTAATTAACTGGGTTTTGTACTGCACCCCTATATGGATCATGACTTAGCCCGTTTTTATTAAAACAAGAAAAACTATAATTGATTGAAGCCCAAAATTATTATAAAAATTTCTAACATGTTTGGCATCACTCTAGAGTCCAAATATATTTTAGAGTAAACACCCTTTTTAGTCCCTGTCAATATCTACGAAGTCCTTTTTAGTCCCTGGCAATAAAAAAGGACTAAATTGGTCCCTGAAATTACAAAAAAGGGACTTTCAGGGACCAATTTGGTCCTTTTTTATTGCCAGGGACTGAAAAAGGACTTCGTAGATATTGCCAGGGACTAAAAAGGATGTTTACTCTATATTTTTTATGTACTTGAATATTTTTCTTTCTTAGTGTCAGTGACTCTTTCATTTTGAGCTTTCAAGCAAAAGTATTACATGCTTTCAAGCACCCTGCACCCAGATTTATCTTGCTGGTCTTAGTGTTCTTCTTTGCCACTATTTTGTCTCTTCGCGCCACTGCTAGTAGCGTCAGCCAGCCTATGTGGCATGTGCGCATCTGCTGCAGAGTGTCAATTCTTGTTCAATTGTAATTGTTCCCTGCCAGGTTCTTTCACTTCCTTTAATAAAATAATGAAATGTTGAACAAAACACCAAATAAACAACTTTTATTTGTTGTCTTTTTGTGGAATAACAGTGGGTGGGGAGTCTGGGGACCATGGGTTTTAGTAAATTTTTATTATAAAATTGGGAAATGCTTATTTGTTTGTTTGTGTTGTCGTTGATCGGTGAAACTGGATTGGGTCATCTAGGATAAAAAAATCCATGTTATATAGAATACTTTTTCATTTTTATGTTCCAAACACTGATTTAAAACTCACTAGTAAATTGTATTTAAGAGAATTCATAGGGTTCTAATTATCTAAAATTAGTGTAGTTTTATTGAAATAATGATATTTTAAACAAAATCCCTAATACACAAAACCCTTAGTGGGTGGGGACCGTGGGGTGTTAGTAATTTGTTATAAAATTTAAAATTAGGAAATGCTTCAATTTGTTTTTTTATGTTGTCCCTTTATGTACTCAAATACTCATCATGTCTCCATTTTCTCACTATGTATTTAGAATAGCATAGTATTGCTCTCATAATATAATCAACTATTGCCTTATATTTTTCTCTTTTATTTGCTTTTTTGTTATTTGTCTAAATCTTTTTGCTCCCTCATCCATTTGACATAAATATGATATTTGTTTAGCTACTTTAATATAAATGTCTACCTACAAATTGACATGTAGGTTGAAAAAGTATGGGCAAGGATAAACAGAAAAGTATAGATGTGTTCTTTAAAAAGAAAATAGTCTCTGAAAGTGAATCAAGTGATGCTCCCACGAACATAATTTCTGAAATTGGTGCACCTTCTCATGAGCAATCTCCTTCAAAGTGTCGTAGAATTGAACATATTGATGATGTTATTATGGTCAAAAATAAAATTTTTGAACAAGATCCAGGCCAACGTAAGCCAATTTGGGAATATTTAGCTAATGAAGTCAACCTAAATGCTCTTATCCATTTTCAAAAGAAAAACATCATCGACGTTTTCAAGCTTCTTGGTTCAAAGAATTTTCTTCGTGGCTTGAGTATTCACCTTGTATAGATGCTTCATTATGTTTACCATGTTATCTTTTCACTACAAAGGTCGATGGGCGACATGGTTAGAATGCGTTCACAATCAAAGGTTTTAATGGTTGGAATAAAGTTCATAGTGGCAAGTATTGTGCTTTTTTAAGTCACATGGGAGATGATCCTTGTTCACAACATACTAATGCAATTATCTCATGTGTGGACTTAATGAATCAGTCTTGTCATATTGATAAAGTTATGCATGCTCAAAGCTCCCAACAAATTGAAAAAAATAGGTTGCATGTTAAGACTTCAATTGATGTTGCTCGTTGGCTTGCTTTTCAGGGGTGTGCTTTTAGAGGACATGATGAGACTATTAATTCAAGAAATAGTGGTAATTTTATTGAAATGATCAAACTTTTGGCATCTTACAATGAAAAAGTTGCAGATGTTGTTCTAATGAATGCTCCATTGACAGCCAAGTATACCTCACCTCAAATACAAAGAGAGATTTTACATGTTCTAGCAGACAAAGTGCGAAAACAGATTCTGCTGGATATCAGGGACTATAAGTTTTGTATTATTGTGGATGAATCACGTGATGAATCAAAAAGGGAACAAATGGCTCTTGTCTTGAGATTTGTTGACAAAGATGGTTTTATAAAAGAGAGATTTTTTGATCTTTATCACGTTCAAGATACATCTTCTATGACACTTAAAAATGCTATTAGTGACATACTCTCACATCATTGCCTTGATATCCAAAATATTCGTGGCCAAGGATATGATGGTGCTAGTAACATGCGTGGTGAATGGAATGTATTGCAAGCATTGTTTCTTAATGAATGTCCTTGTGCTTATTATGTGCATTGTTTTGCCCATCGATTACAATTAGCCTTGATTGCTGCCTCTAAGGAAGTTTCTTCTATTTATCAATTCTTCCAGAATTTGAATTTCATCATTAATATTGTCACTGCTTCTTCTAAGCGTCATGATCAATTCCAAGCTGCCCAAATTTCTGAATTTGAACATTTGCAGGCTATTGGTGAGCTTGAAACTAGTACAGGTTTTAACCAAGTAGGTACACTAAAGAGGGCTAGTGATACAAGATGGGGTTCTCATTTTTATTCTATAGTCTTCAACGAGGGTATAATGAATCATGTTCAGTACTTGAAAAAATTCGCAGTGAAGGCTCAAATTACTCTCAAAGAGGGGATGCTACTGCAGCTTATAAGATGATCACTTCTTTTGAGTTTATCTTTAATTTACTTTTGATGAAGGAGATCATGGGCATCACTGAAATTCTTTGTCAAGCATTACAACAAAAATCTCAAGATATTTTGAATGCTATACATTTAGTTTCAAGTACAAAGGAACTTATTCAAGAATTACGAGATGGTGGTTGGAAAAGAATACTTGAAAGCGTTGTCAATTTCTCCAAGCTTCATGAAATAGATGTTCCAGATTTTGATGCTCAATATATTGAAGGTCGTGGCCATCGACAACATGAACAAATAACTATTGAGCATCACTATCATTTTGATATTTTTAATTCAACCATTGACTTTCAGTTACAAGTGTTAAATAGAAGATTTAACGAGCAAGCAATGAAACTTTTATCACTTAGCTCTTCATTAGATCCGAAGAATGGTTACAAAGCATTCAATGTTGATGATATTTGTAGCCTTTCAGAGAAATATTATCCTCTTGATTTTTCTGAGCAAGAGAGGATTATTTTGAATTGTCAATTAAAGCATTTTCACAAAGACATCCCAAAACATCCAAAACTTCAAAATTTATCTTCAATTTCTGAGTTGTGTCAAGGATTAGCTCAGACAGGAAAGTCAAATTCCTATCATTTGGTTGATAGGCTAATTCGTCTTATCTTAACACTACCAGTTTCAACCGCAAGTGATGAATGTGCATTCTTAGCAATGAAAATTGTGAAAACAAGACTTCGAAACAAAATGGAGGATGACTTTCTTGCAAATAATTTAATTGTGTATATTGAAAGAGAGATTGCTGAAACTTTTACTACAGATTCTATCCTTGAAGATTTTGTCAGTTTAAAATAGCGTCGTTTACAATTTTAGGTATGTAATTCTTTATTATATTTTAAATTTTTTTATTTAATGTTGTTATACATATAATTATTATATTTATGTGTATTCATATCCTTAGGATAATGCTTGGTTCATTACTTATTATGCTGTGGGAGACAAGTTAGATTCTTATGTTTGGAATGCTTATCAGAAATGTTAATGCCTTTTTATATGTTTGTTTTGATATATGATCATTGACAATTGTTCATTTCAATTTTCAATACTATGTTACATTATTTAGTAAATAACTTAGATAAGTATGCTAGAATTCATAGTAAAAATTTTCCTAATAAATTTGTGTATTTACGATAAATATTTTGATAATTTAATATGTCAAATTTTTTGGCATGGGCTAAACTAAAATTCTGGCTCCGGCAGTGATTGTAATGTGGGCCAGCATTGAAATTCTGCTACGAATCTTACAACTCAACCACTTGTATTTTTTTTTTAATTGGGTGTGAATTGTCACATGATTTATGCTTTAGTTTAAGAATGAGAATGAGGAAAATAAACACTAGAAAAGTCAGCTACGATCTTTCATTGCTGCTATATTTGACTTCTGATGCAGATTTTATAACTTTCTATGTTTTCTGAGGATGATGTTGAGCTTGAACAATCGCAGAAGGTGGTATATATGGTGAGTTTATTACTTTTTCTTAATCAACTCATTGAAGAATCAATAGAAGAAAACGTGAACTTAGACTAGGAGACTAATGTTAAATTGGCTTTTCTTGTGGAGTTCAATGTAGTAGACTAGTAGTGTATCTTTGTGACTTTGTCAATGAAGAGTTATTATTTTGAAGGAAAAAAAAATCTTTCCAAAAATATATCTGAGTATCATTCTAACTTGATTCCATTGTATTTTGAATTCAAAATTTAAAATAATATAGTCCTATAACATTATCTGAAGAACCAATTCAACCCAAAAACTTAAACTATTGGGTGGAGGCTTTTTTAATAATTTATATTATTCTCTAACACGCCATCTCACACGAGAGTTCACTTGCTTGAAAGGTAGACAATGTACAGATCACTTATAGGTACTAACAAATTCAACCCAAAAACTTAAGCCGTTGGGTACGAGCCTTTTTAATAGTTTATATTATTCTTTAACACAATCATTATTGTGTCTCTAATATATAATCAAATATATATGATTGAGAAGTGAATGTTGGTCTTGAGATTGAACATAGGGCATAAAAGATAGCAAAGAGAAATTTACAAATAACAATTTCACTATGCCAAGGTATAAATTCCGAGGATGTTAAACTTTTCAAGTAGATATCTCACAGATATGTAGGTGATGAGGTGGCATCAGATAAGACAAATTGAGTGACAAAGTTGTACTAGTACTTACAAGAAATGAAGCTGTTAACGTGTGGTAGAAAATAAATTTGACCCTTGATATCAAACGGGGTGTAGATCTGATGAACAATAACATTTAATACTTGAAACCGAAAGTGCTGCAACTTGTAACCAATGGTTATAGGGTATGCACCTCTTGATGGTGTTAGTCATTAGGCCTATTGCATTGTGAATAACTTGTTTGCACCCATTTTGTTTTTGTTCTATAAGATATTCAATTGCAAGCCCAGTCCATGCCCCTTTTGGCTCAAGTTTCCTAATTAATCTTACTGCTATCTAGCTAGTCCTCCTGCAGTTGAATAATTTTACCCTTTTCCAATAATTTTCTTTTTTTCAATTTGTCCCGCAATAATGCAATTGCAGTATTGGTGATTGTGACAAGTAGACATGCAAGTAGTACAATAAAATTGCCAAGTGTGCAGGCATGATCCATTACATAAGCAGTTTGCTTGCAAAAAGTCAGTGCAAGAACCTATGCAGAAGCCATAAGATGCGAGTAATTCAGATTAGATGAGAACCAGGATAATGACAATGTGGTCACAAAGATAATGACAGAAATAGGCACAAAGATGATGATTATGATTATGATGATGGTGATATAATTAAATAATGATCATGATATATCATCATTATTAAGATCCAGATTGAGCTTTGATTGTTCTAAAGTTTTTTTTTTAATGATTTTTAAATTGAAACTAAACTAGTTCCTAGCCCAATTATTAGAGAAGTATAAAACCATTCATGTAGTCTCATCCAACAATTTAAGTTTTTAAGTTGAATTGGTTCTTTATATGGTACAGAGTCTCCGTGATTAAGTGATTACGAGTTCGATCCTCTCCGCCTCCCGTTCAGTTAATAAATAATTAAGTATTGTGAGATTTCATAGCACAGGTAGGCTAGGCCTGATGTTGTTGCGACTTCGACAAGTGCATCGGTCGTACAAGTAGTATAGTGTAAAATAGTGGGATTGTCGTTCCTACGAGGACTGATTACCAATCACTAACTTATAAAGTTGGATTGATCTTAAAATGGATTTGTTGAGAGAATTAATTTAATTTATAAAACAGAATTTTTAAAGAACTTATTTTTAATTTTCAATATTTAAGAAATCAAGAATTGAATTCAAAACTTAATAATATGAAGAAAACGGTTTTTAACTTTTAATAAAAGACGTAACCAGGAACTCGACTTCCCCAATAGTTTCTCAACGAGTTTAACTTTCATGCAATTAAAGTTCGCAATCAATTATTGACAATTCTTTCTTATACAACTGACTCCCCAATCCCTTGGTGGTTTCAGTTCTTTACTTTATTCCAAGGCTCTAATCCCTTAGGGTCTTTTTTTAAAGCAAGCTTTAAGGTCAAGAATTATGCGTCATGAAATTCGTAAGACTATCTCTAGAACATACAAACTCCAACAATTAACCAATCGGATTAAAGCATACAATATCCCTATTAGCATGCAAAAATCTAATGCTCATTCACAATTGATCAGATCATAAATAAGACTATGAATTTAACTTTCATAGTCTTATTGACAATGACGTAACCAGGAACTCGACTTCCCCAATAGTTTCTCAACGAGTTTAACTTTCATGCAATTAAAGTTCGCAATCAATTATTGACAATTCTTTCTTATATAACTGACTCCCCAATCCCTTGGTGGTTTCAGTTCTTTACTTTATTCCAAGGCTCTAATCCCTTAGGGTCTTTTTTTAAAGCAAGCTTTAAGGTCAAGAATTATGCGTCAAGAAATTCGTAAGACTATCTCTAGAACATACAAACTCCAACAATTAACCAATCGGATTAAAGCATACAATATCCCTATTAGCATGCAAAAATCTAATGCTCATTCACAATTGATCAGATCATAAATAAGACTATGAATTTAATACAGATTAATTGCATCATCAAAGGTTAAACAACGTGCAAGAACCCATTGGCTTCGTTTCGCCCTAACTACATAAAAAAATTTAGCCTAGCATGTTCATAACAACAGAATTAAAAGATGAAAATAAACTATAATGGTTCACATAAACTTAGCAGGAAATTTAATTGGTGATTCTTCTTTTATTGTTATCTCTTTCTTTCTCCTCTTCGATCGTGCTCCAGAAGTCTTCTCTGCTTCTTGTCTTTTTGCAATCTTTCGCTCAGAGTTTTTGTCGTCTTCCGAATGAATTACACAGCCTTCATCTCGTCCTTTTAAAGAAATAAATTGGGCTTTTCAATATTTGGAAGCTGCTCAGCGAGCATATTTTAATTCCTCGCTGAAGCAGAGCGAGGGTTGAACGACACATAAGAGCGTTCTCGCTGGACTTGCTCGCTCAAGCGAGCAAGAATTAATTTTTATTAATTCTTTATTCTCTTGATTTTGATCTTTTCAACCTTTTCCAATCAGATCAGTGATTTGTTACTTTAAATCTGAAATAATATAAAAAAAGATTATAATCTTATCTATTTGTTGAAATTTTAATATCTTTTGAGATTTATTAATTAACATTATATTATTAATCATATTAATCATTATTTAAACTACTCTTGATATTAAAAACATAGTGTCTTTGACACTCATCAGATGTATTTAAACTTTTGTGTTGAATTGGTTCTTTACATCTGTAAAAGTTGGCTTGGTTTTGAAAGTAGAACGCTAGTCATAGTCCGAAGTGCTATCCTTCTGTAATCTGATCAACCAAAAGCATGTTCTATGCTGTCTAAAGCGGCAACAAAATTTTTTTAGAGGGGGAAAAGGTAGTAAAATTTACACTAACTTAAGCAGGGTAGTACGATAGTGGATTAATATGTAACCAGATTTAAAGAACTCTCCAAGTTTTATGCGTTCATGAGAAATAATTAATATGAATGAAAGCTCGAAGGCTTAGCTTGATGTACCTTTATATGAAATATAAATGTAGTCTTAGACAAAGGTTTACATGAATTTGAAATGTAGTCTTGCTCCACCATTGGTCTAGATGACTTTGCACATATGAGGTATAGAAACTTGGAACCATAGTGCAGAGATTTGTGCCATACTCAAAAAATTTAAATAAATCAGTATATGCTAAAAAAGAATGTTATGTGCAAATAGTACTACTATAAAACAAAATTGTATCAATCAATCTTATTTGGAGCCACTCCATGAAATCCCGATGATTCAATGAACCGTGTCTTAAATATACTAGACTAATAAATCAATGATGATTCAACCACAAATCAAATATAGTAATGGACTATTGAGAGCTCGAGCTTTCTTTCTTTCCCGTTTATAGTTGATTTCATACGCACCCACTTATATTTTTTCTCCTTGAAAATGTTTCCTTCAAGTGCACAGAGGATGTGAAGGATGCATTTAGACATAATATAAACAAGTGGGCATCATATCAATTATCAAATCATCTTTTTGGGTCAAAAGTAGCCAAATTCTTGTCACTTAATCTGTCATCTTTCCGAGGTAGTTCAAGCATGATTGCATAATAGTTTTTTTTTTTTTTTTTTTTTAAATATTTAAGAAAATTTTAACTAAATGAACTGTTGAATCCTATGGTCATGGTTAGGTTGTAGATATCATTTTGGACTATACTGAGAGGTGATTGCAGTTGTTCCACGTAATAGCCTATATATGTAGTAATATGGTTGGTACTATTTTGGCATGATGAGGATACATATTTTAAAATATGTAGTTTGTTCTTTTCTTTTTCAAGAAAACACTGTCCAGTTCCAAATTGTACCAAAGAAGACACATTTATGGTATAGTAGTTTGGGATCAAAATAAACCTCCTCAACCCTCTGGTTTGTCATCTGAACTTATAAAACCTAATTACAGATCTGAACTCTAACGGTAAATGTGGATAAAAGTTATGTTAGCAACTTGGAGCTTGATATATACCCTTATTCTTATTATCTTTTTTGGTCTAAGTGGACAAACTTTGCTAGAATTTTTTTTCTAAGAAGGGAAGCCTATGGCTAAGATTGTGTAAAATAATGATCCACACCATTGGAATCTAATTGAGCGAGACATTATTTGGTGTTCCTTAGAGGGAAAAAAATAAAATAAAATAAAAAACGAAAGCAAAATTTTGTTGAGATTTTTATTCATCACTTTTTAGGTGCCTTCTACTTATTACCCTGGAACTACTACACCAAGATTTGGAAAACTATATATTCTAAAAACCATTGCTGTTGTTTTGTGTAATTCTAGAAGCTTGTTATTAAAAGATTCAAAGTTATTTGTAGTTTTCTATCACATGTTAAAGGTTGATATATAAAAGGCTATTTGTGTTTTTGAAAAGCACAGGTAGATCATAGAAGAACTCACTGGAAGGCATGCATCTGACACATAGAATATCAACAGTTAATTAACTCTCCTAACTTTGAAAAACATTTTAGTGGTTATGAGAAATGTTACCTTAAAATTTAAAGGAAGTTAAAGAAGGAGATTTGAGAACAAGAGAGAGAGAGAGAATACATCAAGTTAGCTAGCTCCTAAAGGTCAGAAGTCAAAAAATTTGCAGTTATGTTAGGTAAATCCAGCCTACCTAGTAGCCATCCATACATTGGCCATCTTTTTATGGTATCCTCTTCAGGCCTTGAACTTATTTGGCTGTAGACCATTTATTTACACTAAGGTTTAAATGCAAATATGGGCAAGTTCACTAGTGCACGTTTATAATATGGAAAATATTATCCCATTGGGGAGTGTGACATGACAACTAAATCTCTTATAGTCCAGTCAGTACTAAGGTCTCACATTCAGTTTTCAAATTTATGTTTGTGGTTTTGAGAAGGGGTAATAAGGTATTACTGCTATAAGGATACGTTTGTCCCAAATTTAACTATTTGTCTTTGTATGTGAGCCCTCAATGCTTACAAAAAAATGTTCAAACAATATCCTTTTTTGGTAAGGGGCTACAATTGGGTATATAGGGCAACTCCTACTTTTCAGTGCCTATATATGCTTTCTTTAGACTGTGAGACCAAGGAATGTAACCCTTTATGAGAGTTGAATGAACTGCTGTATACCAAACATACACCTCACATGTCAGAAGGCCAGTTATAAAGTTTGGTTCATTCATTTGTCAAATATCAGTTCTAATCAGAGGCAAGTGTGAGGAAACAAAAAGATAATGAATTGTGTGGCTAAACAGTAGTAATTGAAAGGTTGAAAACAGCATAATGTATACCTTGCTCACTAAGAAAACTACATTTTCATCTTTTTTTCTCCCTTACATTCATGTTCTATGGCTTTACATTGTCAAATGCATATAACACTTTTTAAGCGGGTGGGAATTAAGGTTCATATTTTATTTTTTTTGGGTACATAATTAAGGTTCACATATAGTAGTGAATATAAAGCACCATGCTTATGTGGCGACAAGTGTGGACAAACTAGAAGAATGTGAAATGACAGTTTGTGTAAATAGTATATGTCACAATACTGAGGAAAATTCTAGTTCACCAAGGTTGATGTTTGTAGTAATGGGGGACAAGAGAAAGTGACCATCTAAAGTGGTGTTTGATTTATTTTTTACTTTTATTTTCAGTTAATGTTTTTTATTAATAATTGCAAAAGATTTTAAAGAAATAATAAAAAAAAAAGTTTTTAATATTTTTTTAATAAATTTGTAGTTGCATGTGACACCAATTATCTCATTTGGACATAGTTTTATGTATACATCGTACACTTACAAATAACTGTGGTAATGATGTAAATCAACGAATTTGATTGGTACAATTTCTTGGAATGAAACAGCTGTTGTGCTGAGAAATGGCACACATTTAGGAGAAAATGACAAAAACTTTCCTACAGAGATTTAACTGTGTCAGAAGAAGCATATTAAAATATGTCGGAAGAAGATTATATAATATAAGGTTTAAAATATAAAAATATGTTTACAAAAATCTCACTTCAAAATAATCTTACTGAAAATTTAACTTTTGATAAAATGTAACACCATCTACAAATTCATGATGTAGCTAACTTCACATAGTGAGACAAAACTTGATTGTTATTAATTGAACATAACAGTACTTTTCAAAATTATAGTTTGAAGCAAAATTTCAGAAAACAAACCAACTGATCAAATGTTGAAATAGTTGCAGAAACTAGACAATCAATTTTCATGCACTAAAGAGCTAGGAGGTTCAAGGGAATGTTGAGAATTGCATTCCATTGTATTCTACAAATTGTATTAAAAAAACAAAGAAATAAAGTTGGGGTGGTATTCACACAGACTCACAAAGTAAGGAAAAGAGAAAACTCATATTTTGAAGGAGTTTGCACCTAGACTATGCTTCCGCACTAAACAAGTGCACTTTTCCCACTAGAGCTAAAAAATTAGATAATAAGATAACACAGGTAGGATTCCCAAATTAAAAGGTCTAAAAGCTCCAAAAATATGAAGTGCTTTTTTTCACAAAAAACATGGGCCCTTATTGATATTGGACATTTTTCTCTGTATATGGGGCCAACTAAGGGAACAAAAACTACAGAAGCTTGAGCTGCCACGTGGCCACCTCAAACTGCTCCCATTCATCAATGTAGCTGCAATTCTACAGTATAAATAGTAGTGTAACCCACATTATCCATATACCAATTAAAACATCTAAGAAACTCTTGTCATTTAAAATCACATGGCTGAATTCACAGAAAATTTGCAAAGCTTTAGACCCTCATTTCCTTTCTTAGATGTTGATCCAAGCATGGAACTCCTAAATCAATTCATAGGGATGAACTCACATGTCCTTGACAACTCAAATTTGAACATGCAGAACTTGATGCCTTTCTCCTGTGACAGCTTCTTGGGCCCTCAAGAACATGAGTATCCAGGAAACTTGGAAGAAAGTTTTCCTGGTCTAGTCCATCATGTTAATCACAATGCTGTTCCAGTTTCCCTTCCCATTTTTCCAGCAGAAAATGAAATCCATGAAGGTAAAAAGAGGAAAATAAAGGATACTCCTGAGACCAGTTCAGCAAACTCAACTCCTGCAGTTTCTGAGAATGGAAGCAAGACAAAACAAGTGAATTTCTTCTACTATTTCTCCTTTTATTCTCCATTACTTTTGAATTGGTTTTCTTGGATATTGATTGGTTCTTCTCTCTGAAAATTTTCAGAGCTCTGGAAGAGGAAAGAGAGTAAAAAGCAATGTAACAGAAGAGGAGAAAGCAAAGGAAGTGGTTCATGTCAGAGCCAGAAGAGGTCAAGCAACTGATAGTCACAGTTTAGCAGAAAGGGTATAATTCCTAAATCCCCTTTTGTTCAAGCCAAGAAAGAAATTTTCAGTACCAAACACAAAAAGAAGTTAATCATCAAATATAAATAGGCTCAATGACTTCAGCTACTTTTCTTGCTTCTTTGATAAACATGAATGTGTACTAATACAGTAATACATATCTATTATTCATTGTTATTCAGGTTAGAAGAGGGAAAATCAATGAGAAATTAAGGTGCTTACAGAACATAGTTCCAGGATGTTACAAGGTAAAGACATCTTCCTTTAGAAACCATCAAGTTGTCTCTAACTTCATGAGTCTCACCCTCATATTTTCATTTTCATTAATGGTTGCAGACCATGGGTATGGCTGTAATGTTGGATGAAATCATAAACTATGTCCAGTCTTTGCAGCATCAAGTGGAGGTAAGTGATCAAAAGTCAAAAAATGAAAACATAGTATCCATTTATTGCCAAGAAAAGATAGTTTTAACATAGCCTTAATATCAATTTACATTTGGCTTTTCTTGCAGTTCCTTTCCTTGAAACTTACTGCTGCAAGTACCTACTATGACTTCAATTCAGAGACTGATGCTTTAGAAACAATACAGGTAATTCTAAAATTTTCATGGTCTTATTTAGTGGGGGAAAAAAATTATATGCTGGTTTTAGTAATTGCTCATTCTGTGTGGTAATTAGTTGGTGTGCATGAAAACCTCTAAATTCATATATATGCAAAGTGCTGTGATGAATAAGAATAAGGTTATTATAGGTGGTGAATATAAAAATATACTACTAGACACAGGTATGGGTAGTTGCAAGTTGATGATCAAAGTAGCATAATTATTTTATTTATTTATTTATTTGATTTGTGGCAGAGAGCAAGGGCATCCGAGGCAAAAGAGTTAGCCAAGTATAAGAGAGAAGGATATGGAGGAGTTTCTTGCTTTCAACCAACTTGGCCCCTTTGACTTTAGTTTTGGATGTTTTAACTCAGCAGCCATACAAGACATGAAGAGACTTCATTTGCTCCTTTACTTTTTACAAGTTTTATAGATCAATTTGTTTCCACTCCATGCTACAAGCACAAGTGGACATTCTTGCTTGTACAATCCTTCAAATATATGTAGAAATGAAATGGAAGTAAATAAAAGCCTACGTTTCATATATTTTTTGTGGAACTTGATTGGAATGGTGTGGTTGCAGTTTTAGATTTTACTGTATATGTGCAAATATAGGAAGGCCAATAATCATTGCACAAACAAAATAAAAAATATCACAAAGGAAACATAAATAACAAGAAAAGGGTTTTGTCATGTATTTGTGTCTATGACCAAAGTATGTGTGCACTTTAGGCTAGTTAAGCAGGCACTAAGTATAATTAATTACCACTCTGCATAATTTTTTTTTAAGGATAATAGAAGTTTCAGCCCAATTAATTGAGCTTATCGAAACTTTTGTTTAATCTGTTTGCAATAGCAAGTAAGAGTTAAAATAATTCCAAGCTGCAAAGTTTAATGTATTATTCAGCAAGAATTTAATAATATGGTTTACAATGTGGCCTTTCATTTATGAACAAGCCTGGGGGATATATTTTCACTTAACTTCAAAGTATAAAATATCATGAAAGGATTATTATTCTGATGATTTGCAGTCCAGTCATTCTAAAATTTATTGAGTTTGATGAAATCATGATCATGATTGCAATAACAATGATATCAAACACAACACCCCAACCCAAGTCTTTGTTTTTTTGAGTCCTATGTATTATTCCCTACTTCCCTTATCAATTGTCATAGATATCTACTCTTAACTTGGTCAATCTGAACTTTGAGACTCTTTTAAGTTGAATGTATATTTGGCTGGTTTATGTATATACGGTTCTCTTTTTGCTAGTTGAGCTTGAAAAATCTTACATAAATAACATATAACTAATTCCAAATCTTACTAGAATTCTTGGCTAATTTTACTTGCAAAAACTATTGTGAGAATTTATTCACGTGAATGCGTTTGTTCTTCCAAGTTCCGCACATGGAGCCAGACTGAATTGATGGATCAACTAGAAGGTCCATGTCTTGTAGGACCTACGGCAACAACAATATTATCAACAATGTCTTTTCTTTTTAATAAATATTCCTCTTAGGAGGTTTCCCAGGTTGATTGAGTTTATGTCTGATCCTTATTTAGTGGTTGTTTAGTAACCAATTAACTAAGAGAAATATTCTTTTTTTTTTTCTCTCAAAGAATATTGATAAAGAAATGATTGTTTTTAAAAATAAATTAATCCAAACATCTTCTTAGTCTAGTGATAACATGACCTTGCTACAAGGTATTGTTAATGAAATTTGAACCACTAAACTTGGGGGGGACCCTAAAGCTTGGATTTTCTAATATCATTTTGATTTTATACAATTTGATGATTATGACCAATTTCACTAATGTTCTGCTCCCCATAATCTATTATTTCTATGAAAAAGTAGTTTAAAAATCTTGTTTGTCGGTAAAACAAGGAAATTGCTAATCCATTTTGTCAGTGTAGTGAGGTGTGTGAGAGCAACAAATTCTAGTAATATGACAAACCACAAGCCAAATCCAAAAGAAATAGTGTCCATGGAACCCACTAAGACCATTGAATGAATAAAATCTTGTGGATGTTGCCAATTCATTAAGTGAATGATTGAGGACAGAAAATATTTATAAGATTATAGCATATTTGTTGTCATTGTTTAATGGAAGGGGGAAAGAGGGAGGGTTAGATGCATTGCATCCATGAAATTGGGAGAAGAAGAGGACAGCTTGAATGGGCCATAGTGTGCTCAAAAGAGGATGGGCAATGTGGGTTCTCCATCTTCCAGAAAATGATAAGAACTTGTGAACCTTTAAAGCCACTTTTTTTTTTTGCTTCTTCACTCCAACTCAATCTTTCTTATTTGACCCACTTTTGACCATGGTGTTTCCTTGTCTCTTAGAGCTAGCATGCATGAATAAGGGTGGAGGAATATGGACTTAAAGGGTCTCACTTAAAGTTAAGTTGATGCTTGATAAATGGGTATATCATATATTCCCAATATGGACTTAAGATTTGGAGACACATGTGTTAGGAGGTGGTAGTTGGAGAGTAAGACTAGTAATTAAGTTGGGCAAGTTCAAGGACCCAATTACAAGTATAGTGGGCTCATGATCAAGCTTTTGAAGTGAAAGTGGAAGTTGTTAGCTAGTCAGGTATACTATAACCCCACCAAATTAGCCAAATGGAAGCTAAACTATCAGTATCTGTTTGTAATGTATGGTCTTGGATTTTTAACATTCAAAAGAAAGTTCATGACTCTAGAATTGAAACAATATCACCTCATTTTTGTTGTTATCTTCTTAAAAGCAACATGTTCACCTCTCACACTATTAAGGTCAAGTGGTGTTGACTTGGCAGGATAGGTTTCATACCAAAATTATGACGGCTGTCTTTTCATGCTATTGCTGAGGGATTTTAAATTTGTAACCAGTCATTCTATCCATTACATGGTAATAATTTAGTTTCCATCAGCCCCCATTTGCACATCCGTAGCTTTTGGCTCTAGATTTTTATTTTATTTTTGGATAGATGACAAGTTATTTTTGTAATTTCAACCCCAATTTGTTAAAGGCCAAAAATTTCCTAGTTTCTTTAAGGGGACATTTGGTACATAGATAAATTTTAAATTTTCGATAAACTGATATTGAAAATCTTATTTACTTAAATTTGTTATAAATTTTGACCTTGGTGTTTCCTTGTCACTTAGAGCTACCATGCATGAATAAATGGGTATATGGGTGGAGGAATATGGACTTAAAGGATCTTAAAAGTTAAGTTGATGCTTGATAAATGGGTATATCATATAACGGTTTTATAAGACTCATTGTAGAAAAAGTGATTGTGTAATGTTACAGAGATTCGTTTTGCGTGCCATAATTTTTTCTTTTTTTTTTTTCTTCAAAAATGTGGGCCCCAAAATGTTATGTGTGTAAAATAATTTGTGGTGTCATATTAAATGACAAATGCAAACCCCATCATATAATTCCAACATGGATTTAAGATTTGGATACACAAAATTTTTCGGACAATAATACCCTGTGTTTTCGAGCCACCTTTCTATCTCAGATGTATTCCTTCATTTATTTTTATTTTTTTTGGTAACAGTATTCCTTCATTTTTGCTTTTGGGCGTTGCTGTCTGGGTGATGTTGTTCATGATTATTTCTGGGTTCTTTTTAATCCAGATCTCTAACTTTTTTTTATATTCTTTCATCTCTGTTTTTCTTTCTTTCCCTTTTTCTTGATGTGTTTTCATGTGTTTCTTTAGCTGTCGACTCACCGATTAATGGTGTTTTTCTGGCGACCTTATTACGCGTGTGAGAAACTTTGGATTACTAGTGCTTTTGTCTGTATAATTTTTTTTTAAGATAAACTTACCACCAAAAAAGTTTACAACATTTACAACTAATTTAATTACAGTTGATTTCCGTTAATCTAACGATTATCATTTATTAAAAATTATTGGGTTGTATTTATTAATTAATTATTAATTCCAATAAATGATAACCGTTAGATTGACGAAAATCAACGGTGATTAAATTGGTTGTAAAGGTGATAAACTTGCCCCTTTTTTTTTTGAAAAGTTTAAAAATATCCTCATGTATTACTTTAAATCACTTACATCCTATACTTTCTTTTTAATCACTATTCAAACCTCTCCTCATCACTATTAGAAAATTAACTAAATATACTTATTTTATCATTCTTAAAAAAAATATAAAGTGATACAAAAGAAAAAGAAAAAATAAGACCAAATGTTATGAAAATTAAGAACACTTAATAAAAAACAAAGAGAAAAAAATAGTAAAAAAAAATCAAATGTGTCAAAATAAAAAAAAAATAGAATAAGAACAAAAAGATAGAAGAAACCAAATGATAGTAGCTCAATTGACGCATGATAGTTGAATATGTAGTGGTTGGAGCATGTGTTTGATCTTTCCAGTACCATTTTTGGGAGGGGTTCAAAGCTTTAATCTTGGACCTGTCCTGAACAGGATTGCTTCCAGCGGAGGATACTTGTGGTTTATTAAAAAAAATAAAGAAGAAAAAATACGACCAAATTATTAAAAATCATAACAATGACAGAAAAGACTAAAATCTAAAAATAAAATAAAAATTATCCAAGTAAAAAAAACATACTTAAGACAAAAAAATTAGAAGAAAAAATTAAGATAAAAAAATAGAATAAAAAGAAATTACAGTTACGAGTTTTCAATATATTTAGTTTTATTTTTTTTATTTTTTTCTCCTTGGTCTATTTTATTCTTTTTTATTTAAATATGTATGGTCTTTTTTGTATTTTTTGGTCTGTTTTATTCTGATTTTCTTCTAGATTTTTTTTAGTCTTGGGCCACCCAATCTACTAAAGATTTTAGTAAAAAATAATTAAAAACAAAAGAGAGAATAAAATAGAGATATAAAAAAGACCAAATATATATAAATAAAAAGAATAAATAGACCAAGGACAAAAAAAATATAAAGGCAAATATATTGGAAATTTATAATTATGATTTCTTTTTCTTCTATTTTTTTATTGTTTTTTTCTTTGTCTTTTATTAAGAGTTCTAATTTTCATAACATTTGCTCTCTCTTTTTTTTATCACTTTACTTTCTTCTTCTAAGAAAGGTAAAATATGTATACTTAATTAATTTTCTGACAATGTTAAGAAGGGTGTGGATGGAAAAAATCACAAGGGATTAGGTGATTAAAAAAAACGTCGGGGTACAAGTGATTAAAAGCAATACTACATGGAGGTTTTTGAACTTTTCCCTTTTTTGAAGGGTTTTTTTTTTCTGTAAATGCAGACAAGTTATTTGCATTGAGCCCAAAACGACGTAGTTTTGGGGTAAAAATTAAGGTATTTTTATAATTATAATTTATTTCAAGGTTATAATAGCCTTTATCATTATAATTTTTTAATATTTCAATTCAAAACGACGTCGTTTTGAGATTGAATATAGATAACTTATGTGCATTCACCGTAGAAATATTAAAACATTTTTTTAAAGTGAGAAACTTTGCTTCAAAAGGTTTGTGAACTCTCTCACCATCTGATGTTATGATTGTTTGAAGAATAATAGAGAGAAAATATGTTACGCAAAACTTCAATTTTTTTTAAAATATTTTCATTTTTTGTGTTTCTAATCGATCTGTTTTCTATGTCTCTTTGTTGAAAAACTTATTGTGGAGGACTCTGCAGTTTGTGCACTTCAGAATCACTCTGAAATTTTTTTGTTTGAAATCTCCTATTCTCTTTCGCATATTATCATATCATGTTGCTTTATATTGAAGTAATGCAAATTTTTGTTTTTTGATTCTCTTTATTAGGATTTGGGTCATTTGGGGGTGATCCGTCTACAATTTGGGGTTGAAATTCTTGCTTGTGTTTCATGCCTTTTGTGAATTCCCTTTTGTTAGATTTGCTTTCTGATTGTTGCTATTGCTCGAATGTTTTTTTTTAGGGTTAGTTTTGTAAAATTAGCCTGCATTTTCAAAAATTATTAACAATCAACCAAATATAATATCAGGAAACTTAAGCCAACATTTTTAAAAATATTTTGGCCTATCAAATAATTTTTTGAAAACATTTCTAGTAAATTCACTTTCCTCGGAAGCAAATGTCCCCTAAGGATTTTTTACCTTAGTTTTTAACCAGAGTCACATACACGCGCGCACACACACATACACGCGCGCCCACATACGCACACCTACACACATTTTTTATTAAGCTAAAAGCTACATTCAAGCTAAAGTAAAATAAATAGAGAGTTTAAAAAATAAAATTAAAGCTCTTCGGTGATTATATAAAGTTATTCTTGAGATTTTAGAAGAAGATGATGAAATGATTTGTCATTAGACTAAATCATTAAGGTAAAAGATAAAATTTATAATTATTTGAATGGAAAAAACAATATAGATATTTTATGTACATACATTAAAAATGTGTTGATTGAAGACAATGACATCATTTACCCATTTTACTGCATTAACTTTATGTCCTGCAATTTAAATATTTTTATTTTAATATATGCTTAAACAAAACGAGACAACTTAGAGGAGGTTGGACCGATGTTATTAAATCCGGATCGGTCGTCGACTCGGTCGGGGTACAGAGTCAATGGATCACTAGTTCGATAAGTGGATTATTGGTTCAACTGCCTGACCCGGATATGTATATAAATTTAAATTTTGTATTCAATTATATAATAAATTTTTTAAATGGTACAATTGAACCAAGAACCAAATGTAGCCTAGTTTTATATACTATGAGTTATATCTTCATAAAAAGGGTTTGATCCCCACTAGATGTAACTTTTGAAGCAATTCTATTAAATGATATGATAAATATATCAAATGGTGCAAATAGAGCAATAATAGAACGTAGCTTAGTGGTAAGTAGTTATTTGACATCTTCATGAGCCATAAGATCAAATCCCATCGGCTGCTACATAGAAAATGTTTTTTCCAAAATCGGTACCGTTTGAGTAGTGATAAATACATGAATTATACTCTTTCAAGAGAGAACAAATGTTCAAATTTTAACTATTAACCATTGTTTTAAGTGATAAGTAACTTGTTTCTCTTATAATGAATCCGATAGTAATTGGATAATCAATGTATCCATAATTTTTTTTTTTTTTTTTAAATCAAGCCTTAAATATATCACTGTATGGAGGTTTTTTAATCAAAAGAACTGGAGAGAATAAATGTTCAAATTTTAACTATTAACCATTGTTTTAAATGATAAGTAACTTGTTTCTCTTATAATGAATCTGATAGTAATTGGATAATCAACGAATCCATAAATATATATATATATTTTAAATCAAGCCTTAAATATATCACTGTATGGAGGTTTTTTAATCAAAAGAACTGGTTTCACACATCGAAGATGTAAAGATATATAAAGAAAATTAGAAGAAAAACAGAGAGCAAATTTATTAACTACACTTTGTAACATCCCGGGAACTGACGAGGGCGGGGAGTGATCGTCGGTACGAAAAGACATGGACAAGGAGCGGCTCCTGGCAGGCTTCTAGCAACGGGGTACATGAATGAATCAAATCAACACCCGAAAAAGAGGGATTCCAGAGACTGTGCTGGTATGAGACGGTACAGTTGGGAATAACTTATAAGAATTAATTGGTACTACCTATACCAATAAGAGGCATCTACTTTTCGGTAGCCCGGAACGAAAGAACTCCATAGTTAAGCGTGCTTGACTTAGGACAATTATGAGATGGGTGACCTCTTGGGAAGTTTTCCCAGAAAGTGTGCGAGTGGGGACAAAATATGCTGAAAAGTCTCGTGTTAGTATGTAGGGACCGTCATTGATCCTTGCAAGTTGTCAGGTATTACAAGTGGTCTATGCAGCTCTTTTATGTGGATTAGGGGTGTTCGCGGTCTGGATTGCATCGGTTTTGGAGGCAAAACTCATCCGATCCAATCCTTTCGGTTTGATCATGTAATCATCCGTTCAGTTTAGATTTTTTTTCAAATCCGATCCGATCCAATCCAATTTTTTTCGGTTTGGATTGGATCGGTTTTCGGTTTTTTGAATATCCTAAAATTAGTTTCATGATTATTGTGCAAATAACATCTTTTGTATATATTAGCTTTGTAAATTATTATTTTTTGAAATACAAAAATATCAGTAAACAATACTATAGTTGATGAGACGTGACTAAGTTTTTTTTTTGTTTAATTAATGAGTTAATGAGTCTTGGATTTAGAAGTTTTTGGGTTATGGTTGGGGAAAGGACAAGTAGGTAGAGGAGAATTAATATATTGGATCGGTTTGGATTGGATCGGTTTTCATCAACCCATCCGAAAACCGATCCAATCCAATTAAAATTTGCGGTTTTTTTTCGGTTTTCGATTTTTCGGTTTTCGGTTTTCTTCGGTTATCGGTTTTTCGATTCGGTTTCCGCGGTTTGAATCGGTTTGGATCGGTTGATGAACACCCCTAACGTGGATCATTATTCTCAGTAGCTATTTTAGTCATTATATTTCGAGAAGTCATACAAATTCTTTAAAAAAGCAAGAATTTTTCTTTTTTAAGTGAATCATTTTCTTTTGCTGGAATGGAGGTGATCCAGCCGTACCTTCCAGTATGGCTACCTTGTTACGACTTCACTCCAGTCACTAGCCCTGCCTTCGGCATCCCCCGACTTTGCTTAGAAAGAAAAATTTATCCGAATTTCTAATTGAACCAACGTGATTATAATTGCGCTTAATATCATAATGCAATGTTAACAAACTGGTTCTAGAACAGGGTGTTACACACTTCAACAATAAGAATGAAATACAATGCTAGTGCGAGCTAGCAACTATTTATTTATCACAACAAACTAATTGTGAATTTAGTTTTTATTAAATTGAATTTGATTATATGATTCATACATTAGACAAACATCTAAACTTATTTGTACAATTTGAGGTATATCGAACTTGTGTTGGGCATAGATTGTTTGGTCTGGCAAAATAAAGTGCACGTCTAAATTGCCATTGTGTAATGAGGTTGCTTGTATGTAATTAATCATCAAATTCATCCCCAATGTGGCTTTTTAGTTTTTTAAGCTTTGCTCTGTTTTTTTCTTTCTCGCATCCCTTTTTGGCATGAACTTTCCATCCCTGTTTGGAAAAGCAGTTTGATCGTGTAACTTCAAAATGAAAAGGCCCAGAGTAATGTTCTAATGCTTCCAATTTTTTGTGACAAAAATGGAAATGAAAGAAGGACTTGCTAAAGCCCAAATGTTAGAAATTTAAGCCCATGTGTTTCGCTTGCTCCTTTTGGAATGCAGAAAACGAGCTTAATCTTCTGTCTTCCCCCACGTGCTTAGGTTGTTGCATTGAATATGACAATTGATAAGCCATGATTATAATTTATAATGTTGTTTTTTGATCCAGTCCATAAATTCATTGCACTAAAATAGTACTGAAGCTTTAAGGTGTCTTTTATTAAACATCATTTTCAGAACAACGAAATATCAGAAAATCAGGTGAAGGGACAGTTATTGACAACAAAATATTGGTGAAGAAACAGTTTTATTCTGTCCTGAATTTGGTTTGGTTAATTTAAAAGTGTATTTTTTGGTTGATCTGAATTGTTTGGACTGTAAATGAAGGAAAAAAACATATCTTGCAAGAGTTATCACTTTAAAAAAAAAATTAATAAAATTTTAATTATAAATTATTTTAAGCCCAAAATAAGTTAGTTAAACACATACATATTAGAAATTTGTTGTGTGTTCTTGACATTCACTCAGCTTTTAAGAATTTGCTTGAATCATGGGTTCAAACTGCCTCAAGCAAATTTTTGGAGTCAAAGGATATGTCTTCCTCCTCGAATAGGGGATTAGTCTCATCTTCATCCGGTAGTAAAGTTTAATGCACTCGCTGTTCCAACAAGGGACTAGCCTACATGGCTGTATCCCGAAAGCAAAGTGACCAGAGGAGGTTGAATGAGGATACCTCCAGATTATACCAAAAAATAAAAAATAAAAAAATATAATACAAGTAAAAATATTTAATAACAAGATCCAATATTATGTCTAATTTTTTTTTTTTTTTTTTTTTTTTTTTTTTTTTGTACAATAGCAAAGTATGTTACCACTACGGGCCCGGAAATTATTTACGGTAAAGCTCTTTTCAAGTAAGTGACTTTAAAATTTGAACTTTTTCCATTTTTTTGGTAGGAGTTTATCCTGGGGTCTAGCCAATCCTACGGCTAAGCCGATCCACTTTGGGTTTCATCTACTTCTCTTTAACAAAATTATTTTTCTCCAATATTATTATATTATAATCTCAATTACATGTAGGGAAGAAATAGATAAAATAAACATGAAATTAGTATACATAAAATCATATCCCTATATTAACAACATCTAAACTTCATTGGAAAACAAAATCTCTTAACAAACTTTCTTTGGAACTAATATCTTATCACTTAAGAACAAATATTCTGTTCTGTCAAATTAAGCCATGAATTAACAAAATAAAGGGCAAAATAAAGTTAAAAAAAAAAAAAAAACAAAAACTAAAAAATGAAAAGATATTACAAGTTGAGCACAAAGGAAAAATCTCTATCTTTTTAAAGGATATAAGCTTATATCAGTTTAGATCCTAACCGTTGATTTTCGTTCATCAACGGTTATAATCTATTAGGTCAAATAAATTATAACCGTTCATGAACTGGAATCAATAATTAGGATCTAAAATGATATAAATTTATATCTTTTAAAATGACATATGTTATTTCTTAAAATAAATTAGAATATTGACGATTTTTTAAAAATAAAATAAAATTGGAATCAAAGGTATTCTGCACTGGGAAGAGACAAACACACAAGTTATCCATTTCTCTTCACCTGCGAGTTCCTGATTATGTCCCAATAAGGTAAGAACTCGAATATTTCCCCTTTCAGAAAGGTAAAGCGCTCTCTCTCTCTCTCTCTCTCTCTCTTCATGCTTATCCAACACTGAAAACTGTTCTTAATCCGACTCAGATTCTTTACATCACCTTACGTGTCTCTAACCCAAGTTACCCAGTTGGTTGTCTATGTTGTTATCCTAAGAATTTCGCTATTTGTCGAAACGGGTTAGTTCGCAATCCCTTCACTCTCTGAGATCACGGAAAATCTCACAATTTCAACTTACCCCATTTGCCAAAGTTGAAATTTTTTTCTGCATTTAAAAGGTGGGTCACTTGGATTTTGGGGTTATCTGTAATTCAATTAAATGTATGTTCCTTGTTTCTAGTTTATTTGCATGAATTTGGAAGTGTGATTGTGTGTATGCTGTTTGAGATTCAATTAGTTAAGCACTCTTACAATTTGCATGTTTGCTTTGTGGTTATCCCAAATTTTGTAGGACTTTCAGAAATTGTAACAACTGGTTTGAAGCTTAATAACTATAAGTTTGCTCACTCTGCTCCAACTGTAATATCAATTTATCATGCAGATGGGATTGGATGCGTTGAGCCTTTTATGATTAGGAGTTTGATGATTCGGTTTTGAGGAGTTAATTTTGTTGGCAACATTTTGTGTTACAATAAATGCAAGTACTTTGAGAAAAACTGGATATTGGGTATCTTGTTTTCCAACTTGATAAAATAGTGGGGAGAAAGGAGATGGCTGTTGCTAGTAAAACCAGAAATATGCTTGAAGGTCTGGTAAAAGAAGGATCATTTAATTGGTTGCTTGGTAAGAAGAGCTACTTTGATGAAGAATTTGAGGAGATGGAAAATTCACCTTCTGCTGGGAGGAATTGGATCCCAGAGCTATCTCCGGTTGCAAACCTAGTTGTACGTAGATGCTCAAAGTAAGTTCATTTATGGGCATCTTATCACTTTTACTTACCAATTATTGCTTCATTATCAGTTTTCAAACTTTCACTCTTGTTGGATTTAGTTTGAATATTTGGTAGCCTTGGACCATTTACGTTTGTTTGTTTGACACAATGGCCCATAATTTTGATTGAAAATTCAACTGTAACAATAAATAAATAAATAAAATGCAGAATTCTTAAGATCTCTTCAAGTGAGCTTCAGGAGAGCTTCAATCAAGAGGCTTCTGATTCTATAAAGCATCCATCACGGTATGCGAGGAACTTATTGGAATATTGCTGTTTCAAGGCACTTTCGTTGACAACACAAATGACTGGTTATCTATTTGATAAAACGTTCCGGCGCTTGACATATGACATGATGTTAGCTTGGGAGGTCCCAGCCGCTGCCAGCCAACCTTTAATTAATGTATGTTTTTCACAGTATGAGTGAGATTTTTCTTGGAGTCATGTATTGAAGATTAATGTTACCAGGAAACAATTTTGAAATCATATATAGAATCTTGTCCCTAACTAGTTTGGGATAAAGGTGGTGTTGATGTATATAGAATCTTATCTTACCTAATGATTTTTTGTTGTTGGGATTGGGGGGCATTATACAATAAACTGTGGTGTATGGTACAAGAAATAAATAAATATAATATCCTTAAAATAACTTATGTTTCTGTTGTTGTTAAATGTTTCTGTTCATATCTGTGGATGAATGCAAATTATACTCAATTTCTTCTTTGCTGTTCTCTGAACTTGATATTTCGTTAGTTCCCAAATGGCCATATCAAATAAATATAATTTATTAATAGTATATCCTCTTATTTGTCTATACCCATGTGTTATATATACATATTATGGGTTTGTTTGTTGTGTCTTTAGTACTCTGGTTTTTCTTAATATTGGTTTTAAAAATTTCTAGAAGGTCGATGAGGATGTATCTGTTGGTTTAGAAGCTTTCTGTCGAATAGCTCCTGCAATTCCTATCATTGCCAATGTCATCATTAGTGAAAATCTTTTTGAGGTGCTGAGTTCATCAACTGGTGGTCGCCTACAGTTCCCCATGTATGACAAGTACCTCAGTAGCCTAGAAAGGTAACAATGACCTTTACCTTGAAATATGTTATTGCTTTCGACTTCTTGTGGTATTCCTTTGACTTCCAAGTGTCTTTTATGCAAGCCACCTTTCCTGCCTTTTCTACATGTTGTTTGAGTGTTTCTGTTGGTCTTCTCTCCTTTCTTCATTTTTTTTGAGGCAGGTCAGTAGGAGTGCTGAACATATATAGCTCTCACTTTTATTTTGTATTTTTAAAAGGAAACTAACTGCATATACATCTGCTTAGACTGATTCACCCTTGGTATTGTTTGATAGAATTCTATTCAGTTGAAAGAAAATATTAATATATCTAATTTTTAGCACAAGAAAGTGACGTTTTGTAGTATAATCCTGACTTAATTTTTCTGAAACAATTATTCTCTGATTTGAGAATAGAATGAAACTGGGAGACTTGGCTTACAAGGATATGGATGGTACTGCTTGGCTCTGATACTGGTTGAAATTTTAAGCAGATGGAAAAGGGAAGAGGACTAGAGAGGGAACAATATGAAACATAATTCAGAAATAGGGCTTTGTATAGTTATGATTGAATACTGATGTAGCACCTCTATAATTAAACCCTCTACTTTGTGTGCACTACAAGTAGCTACTATTGAATACCACGAAGTCTTTCCTAATCACATAATAATAAACTATTATGTACTTTATTTCTTCTTTGGTGAACTTTTTATTATTAAAAAAACACATTTATTTTTTGAAAGCTTTGAAAACATCCATTACAAGTTTTTATTTATACTCAAAATTCAGTAACAATTTTTCAAAAGTAGTTTTTGAGAAATTTACCGAACCCTCAGAATTAATGTTCATGCTGATGGTATGTAGAAGAGGTCCCTCACAAAAAGCATCCAAACTTAGTTGGTTTTACCAGTACCCTTTAACAATAGGAAAAAAGGGATGCTATAGTTTAAAGACTCAAAGCAGTAAACTTATTATTTAAGCAAACCCTTTTTCCTGCTTTTGTGCATGATCAGCTTATTAATTTTGTACTGAAAATTCAGGTTAGTGTATCCACATATATGTAATGGCTATTCTGCTAGACAGGCTTGTGGGTTAAAGTCAAAGTTCATTGCTTTGTAATCTCATTCTGAAATACCAAAATTTGACAATTTTAAGTACTAAGAGGTTGATACATTTTCAGTATAGTTTTGTATTTTATGGTTGATGATAATTTCAAAGGTCTGTATTTTATATCTGCTTCAGTTTGTGATTCAACAGGGTTTGTAATTTTAGTGTGTGTGTGTGTGTGTGTATTCTTAAAAATTTTGTATTGATTTTTTGTTAATCTTTACAGAGCAATAAGAAAAATGAAGAGCAATTCAGAGTCGTCTCTCCTTTCTGCTGTAAGATCCTCTAAAGGAGAGAAGATTCTTGAGGTTGATGGAACAGTCACCACACAGCCAGTCCTTGAGCATGTAGGAATATCCACCTGGCCTGGTAAGTGAGTGAAAATAATATACACCATCTTTATCTAGCATATGTTCCTGTCAAATTATATTATATATGCTCACTGATAAAGTAGATGTATGCACTGTTTATTCTTAAGGACTTTAGTGACTCTTCTTTTGGCATGCGTGCAGGAAGGTTAATCCTGACAGATCATGCACTTTATTTTGAAGCATTCCGCGTTGTATCGTATGACAAACCAAAAAGGTATGATTTATCGGACGATCTAAAACAAGTTGTTAAACCTGAGTTGACTGGACCATGGGGTACTCGACTTTTTGACAAGGCAGTCTTCTATAGCTCAGCATCCTTGTAAGTAATTGCACATTTAAATTTATAGATAATGGATAGCTGCTGAAAAATCATCTCGCTATCAACTTTCAAAAGTATTTCTCTTGTAGATCAGAACCAGCTGTCCTAGAATTTCCGGAGCTTAGAGGTCATGCTCGTCGTGATTATTGGCTTGCTGTCATCCAAGAGATTCTTTATGTTCACAAATTCATAAACAAGTATACAATTAAAGGGATTGCGCGGGATGAAGTACTTTGGAAGGCTCTTTTAGGAATTTTGCGTTTACAAGCCATTCAAGATGTTGGTTCTGCAATCCCCATACGGAATGATGCTCTTCTCATGTTTAATTTATGCGATCAGCTTCCAGGTGGAGACTTGATATTAGAAACCCTTGCAAATATGTCAAACTTAAGGGAGTCAGGTTCCGATAATGATTTCAGGGCTAGAAGTGGAATGTATTCTATCTCGGCCTTGGACATGGTTTCGAACTTAGGATTTGTGTTTGGAGCAAGTTCAAACAACTCAAATGAGAGCAGGATTGCTGTGGGTGAAATATCTGTTGGAGAAATGACTTCATTGGAGAGAGTGGTTATAGAATCTAAGAACAACTATAAAAAGGTCGTATCTGCTCAAGCAACAGTTGACGGTGTTAAAGTTGATGGTATAGACACTAATATGGCTATCATGAAGGTACTAGCTTATCATCCTCTTTTACCTTTTAGTCAAGCTTTTACGGTTTTGCTTTTGCCAATACTGGTAATGAAGAATATTAGTCAAACAAGAGGGTATTGCATTTTAGTTGTAATTTGTAAAGATGCATTAGACTATAGATTCTACTTACTCTTGATAAGAAAATCTGCAAACATGTGCAAGCGTTTTGAGTAGGGGCATGTAATGTGCATGTTTTACAATGCACAACTTCTTTCTTCTTTTCCTAAATGAAGGAATAATAAATAGAATGAAGCCAAATTGTTGAATAGCCAAATCTACTTGCCTACTTGGAGAGTGCAAATTGAATCCTATGGTTTTACGGCTCCTACTTATTCCAAATTTAGAATAGTAAAGCCAGCTTCTGTTAATTATCCTATTTTGACTCTAATACTTGTCATTTACCTCAACTTTCAGGAGTTACTTTTTCCTCTAAATGAACTTAGGAAGTCTCTTCAATCTTTGGCAAATTGGGATGATCCATGGAAGTCTTCCGGGTTTTGTTTGTTCTTCGGTTACATCATCTGCAGGTAAAACTTTCATAGACTGATCAGTATTCTATTGACCTGTTATTTGTTGAGAGGCGGAAGAGAAAGGAGATATTTTTTTATTGAAATTTATGTAATTGTTGAAAATTCCTTCATATGGGTACTATTTGTAAATTGCAATAAGAAAAAGTTTTGGGAATAAACTCAATAAACATTGAACATTTAAGCATTTACGCGGCTTGCTAAGCAATTATAGGTTCAGCAGCTATAAGTTTTGTTTGTTGAAGTTATAGGGTTTTTAGGTAAGGAAGGAGGAAAGGGAAAAAAGAGACTGAATAATCTGGAATTGATATTGATTAGATATAATATGATGTGATACAAAAGACAAAGCAATAACCCCTTGTAATGATAGATTATTTGCCTTTTTCTGGTGACTTAAATAATCTGATTATTGCAGGGGTTGGCTTGGGTATGCAGTGGCACTGGTGCTTATGTTACTTGCTGCTTTTATGATAATTACCCGATATTTTGGCCAAGATAGTGCTGTTAGTGAAATTAAAGTAATAGCCCCTCCACCAATGAATACAGTGGAACAGCTTTTGGCTGTTCAGAATGCTGTTTCTCAAGCTGAACAACTTATACAAGATGGTAACGTAATTCTGCTCAAGCTCCGCGGCTTGTTGCTGTCAATTCTTCCTCAGGTGTTCTCTCATTCCCTTTTCCTGATTTGTATTAATTTTTGTCTAGAAAGAAGCATGGATGCACTTGTTGAAAAATTATTTTGACAAGTTTATTTAATCTTAATTTTCATACTTGTGTCACACATAATAATACTTGGTTCCTTTATATGATGATCAGGCCACGGAGAAGTTGGCCTTTGGTCTTCTATCAATGGCCTTGATTTTTGCTTTCTTGCCTAGTAAGTACATAGTTCTGCTAGTCTTCTTGGAGATTTTTACAAAGTATTCACCTCCAAGGAAAGCTAGCACAGAGAGATGGACAAGGAGAATGAGGGAATGGTGGTTCAGCATACCAGCAGCTCCTGTTACACTTGAAACAGATAAAGAGGAAAAGAAGAGAAAGTGATGGTGTAATATTTTGTGAGATTATGTACATGTTTATGTTGAATACTGTTTTCCTCGTGTATAGATGTTTGAAGTGTACAATTCAATAGTGGAAGCAAAGTAATTAGATTAATGAAATGATTCTCTTCCTCCTAAAAGTGCCTATAATTTTATTTGAGCAACACACTCTTTTTAACTTCTAATTAGTGAATTGACAAAGGATCTCTTCTCTATTGTGCTACAATGATATGTTGGGACAAACAATTTGGAAAATATATTGTTTGGACCCAAAATTTAGCCCAAGACTTGCCACTAATTATTATCCAGCTCAGAACATGTTCCATAACCCTTTATCCTCCCAAAATATATGTAATTTATCATCAAGAAATAAAAGGAAATAAAAGCTGCCATCAACTCATCAATATATATCTGCTAATTTCTTGTCATTTGTGCGGTTCTCTCAAAAATGACATTGTCACGTTGAGAAATGTAACATATGTTTGAAAAATGAATCCCTATAACTAATAATTGTTTAGAGATCAAGACTGTTAGGGCAAGCTATTTTTATTGCCCCATATAGTCTCACGTATTTTGTTTCGTTTAAACTCTGAATTGTCATTTCTGGTTTGAAACTGAATTCAAAGGGGGGGAAAAAAACCTGTGATTCGTTCTTATAATTAATCACCATACATTACACAATCATTGATATGCTTCCAATTTATCATTTAATTTTACTATAACTGTTTTTTCTTTTCCAACCAATATTTTATCTCTTGAAGACTTTTGCATGCTCCTTTATTTCATGATTCACAATGAATTCGTGTTTTCCTTAACTGTGTACACAAAGATGAACCAGAAAGCATGTTCAATTCTGAAAAGCTAACAAATAAAGGATCATGATGATAGAATACATATCAACATAGAAAGCTGCATGTTTCTTTATTATTCAGTTACAAATCTATGAAACAAATTATTAAAAAAATGGAATAATTTGTAGATACAACTTTTTTATCCAAAAAAATAAAATAAATAAATCCTCAGTTCTTCAAAAAAAGAATTGAAAAATGAAAAAAATAAATAAATGAAGTTCTATCCCTGGAAAACTAGAACTTTTATTGGCACCAAAAATTTAACAAGGAAAAAAAAAACTTCAACTATAATCAATATTGACGGAAATCTTTCATCCCTTCCAAGGTGGCTGATGATGGAATAGAAGTCCTCATGTTATGAGAGAAGAACAATGAATCCGCATAGTTCAACAATGGCTGGCTCGAGCACATGAACTCCCCCACTGGCAAGTTTGTCATGTAAGGGTTCAACTGTGGCTCCATCATCGGTGGCTCCGCCACCACCAAACACGAGTTAACCTGATTTTCACCATTGCTGCAGCTACTACAGTTATTCTCCTCGGTGATCACCGATGATGTCTCATTGTCCTCGTTTCTAACAACAACCACATTCTTGTGGTCGCTCTCCTTGTCCCCTACCACCGCCGCGACGCGGCTCCCTGGCTCTTGCTTTGGTTGTTGTTGTGCCGGCGAGTTATTGTTGTTGTTGCCGCCGTCCTCTGAGCGCGTGAGCCCAGTGAGCTTTTGCACCAATGCCATGAAGTCCCTTGGGTGAGTATGGATAACCTTTGGAGAATGTGTGTAGATTATCACCGGATGGCGCTGCGGTGGCTTATTCGATGAGGCTGGCACTGCCGGTGCCATCCCGTTATTGCCAAGTGAGGATGATGTTGATGTTGATGATGATGATGAAGACGATGATGGTAATGATGACGACGATGAAGATGATTTCTTGATGAGATGAGAATCCTTGTTGATTTTTAAAGGTGGTGGCAACAATCCATTAATGTTATTGTTGGTAGAGGTGATTTCTTTCTTTGCACGGAATTGTGTAGGACTCATGGCTTTGGTTTTGATAATCACCCACAACAAAGAGAAATGAAAGGTAAAGTTAATTATGGAATTATATATGGGTTTGCTTTAAATGTAAATGAGGCAAAAAAAAAAAAAATGAAGATTATGGTTTGGATTGTTATGGTTTTGTGGAGATGGTTAAAGTAAGGCAAGGATTTGGAGGGATGAATGTGTTGTTTGTTGTATATATAGAGTTTGTGGATTGTGCATGGTGCATGCAAATTTTGTTATGGGGAAAGTGTGATGGCCAATGGGGATGTGACACGTTGGCGATATGAGAATTTGGAAAGGGGTAGTTTGGGAATTTCAGTTGGTGCAAGGAGTGCGCTGGAAGGGACGTGTCGGGAGGACCGGAAGCGAGGGAATCTGTTAAGGGGGTGGGCCCCACGTGTCGTGGTGTGGCGGCGCATTCGGAGGAAAAATTTAAGGTTGTTGTTCCAGAAAACACAAAAATGCCGAGAATGACGATTATCGGAAAGAAAATAATTGTGTTAAACATTCCATCCGATATAAATATATTACAAAATTTACTAGTGTCTTGTGACTATGTGACCCAGGTATTACAGATTCAATTCATGTCTTATAAATGTAAAGTAACGTCGTTTATTACGTACTCTTCGATTAATCCTGTGCACTAGAAGCTTTATCATCATTCTACCCTTATTTTAAGTCTCTATCCTCACATTTAAGATTCAAACCTTCAACCTTCTGAAAAGATATTAGTGCAAATATGGAAACATGTTACTGCATTTAGAGAAATCATTTACGTAGTTAGCTTTAGAGCCCGTTTGAATAAGTTTTTTTTTTTTTTTTCAAAAGTTGCTTTTTTTAAGAAAAAAAAGTATTTCTAAAAAAAGTCTGTTTGGATGCCTGTTTTTAAAAAAAAAAACAGAAGTCAAAAGACAATATTTTTTTCAAAAATCAAATATTTTTAAAAAAAATCTAAATAGCTGTCACTTTTATAGAAAGTACTTTTAAAATAAGGAAGTGATAAAAAAGACTTTCTTAAAAAGGCAATACAAAGAGCCCTAAATCCAACTCATATCATATATACCTTATTTAAGGTGTATGTCAGCATTTTAATATAAAGTGCGATTAATGTGTATGTTACCATCTTTTGGAATTTTGAACTATTTGTCTTCCGGATTAAATCACATGAGAGGGAGGGCTAAGCGCGTTTTACAACTCAACTCAAAAGACGCCCAGCGAATTATTGATATACCGGTACTATTCACGGATAATTTCACTAAATTTTTTTAAGCTTTTTTTTTTGGATAACTGCTTATAGAGCTTTTAGTTGTATCTTTCAACTGTTTTCTTATTATTATTCCCAAAGGGATCGACATGCATCGAGATCGTAATTTTTATACTGTGAATCAATTCATCTAATTTAGTTAAAGAGTTTGGTGTTTGTCATTTTAAATAACATAAGTTTTGTCATTTTAGGAAAGAGATAGACACAGAAAAATGAAAATCATGGGAGAGAGAAAGTTGATGGTTTTTTTTTTAATTTAAAATTTAAATAATTTTTTTTTCTGTGTCTGTCTCTCTCTTAAAAGGAGAGAGTATTATGTCATTTAAAATGACAAACATTTTTCCCTTAGTTAAAACTTAAAACACAATCTCTCCATATTCTAACTCATTACCCCCTTTAAAGAATCATAATTCTTTGATGTTTCCTAAAATGGTTCAAGCATTAAAAGCAAGAAATATAAAAATGTTATAAGGATTGAACAACTCATATGTCTATCCCCAAATTCATACAAATCAATGATGAATTTATCAATATCAATTCATATACCATCATCCATATTTTCATACATGAACCTTAGATCGGTCTATAAGAAGATTGATTCATAGAAGCAAGCATGAAGAATAGGCAAATTTATTCAATATGAAAAGTGAAAATTGCATCGAAGATTAATTCAAAAACTTAACGATTCAATTGGATTCCATCTAATTCTAACTACAAAGAAAATTAGATATTCATGGCAAAAATAAAGACAAAAGAAATCATAAAGGCTTTTCCAAATTAAACTATATCGCAATAATAAGGGTAGTAATTACAAACATGTCAATGCCTAGGCATTAGGATTGGGCTTTTATTTTTTGGGCACTTATGTGTCAAATCTTTTGAATGAGATTTATCTTCTTCTTTTTTTTGCAACAAGCCAACAATCATAATATTTGCATCTCCATATCTTTCCAATCATCTAAAATACCAAAAAGCATAAAAATTAACTTAATTAATCCTAAGAAAATAACTTAATAACAATTCATCTCATTATTTCAATACTAACAATTTAAGACATTAAATTCATATTTTAGTCTTTTAAGGCTCCATTTTGCATTCAAAACATCATGAATTTAAGAATTATGTCTAGTAATGTTTCACTTTATTCTCCTCACCGTTACAAAGCTCTCGGTTTATAAGGGGAAGATAAATAAGTTTAGAAACCCTAAGTAACAGTAGTTATTCATAAGTTACGGACCCAACTTATGAGCGCATATCTTGATAGCCCACAATGAGCAATCAATTGAGAAAGATAAGAAAATAATCTTGCCTGATAAGATATCAATCTTACCATATCACCAGCGATTCGAATATCAGGCCTCCAATATTTCCAAGAGGTCCAAAATTTCACTACTATACCAAGTAGCCCTATAAATAAGGGGTTAAGCTAATCAGATACACATTGCTTTATGCTCTCTCTTAGCTGTTATTGTGTACACACTCCCACTCTCTGGCTACGCCGTTCATCATGTGATCTGCAACCCTCTAAGATATCTCTCTCATAGATATCTAAGAGTATATTGATCTTATATAGACTCATCAATCTCTTATTGGACACCCTCGATCCCCTTGGATCGAACAAGACCAAGAAATAATAGCTTAGCGGAATCCCCATTGGCTTTTCTAAGTCCCGCTAATAAAAGTTGTCATAAGAATGCAAGTACGAGTTATATCAAACAATTAATTAATAGTGAGTTAATAATAATAAATTTAAATAATTTGCATGACATTATATGTTAAAATCCAATGTTATAAAAATCGGACCGACCCGACCGGGTCGACCCAGAAACCGGTGAACCGATCATGTAACCGGTCTGATTTTCATATTGGACTAGCCATGTTACAGAACCGATGCGACCCAGTGCAATCCGGCCAATTTTCGTAAAAATCGGTGACCCGGTCGGTTCAACCGGTGACCCGGTTCAGTCTATAAAAAAAACTAATTTATTTTCATAAATTAATGTCTTTTTTTTTACTCTCAAACACAAATGAATTATTTTCTTTTGAAATATTTGAGTGATTTGTAGCTTATTAACTTACATATATTATGTACCTACAACACTAATATTATCTTGATTATGCAATATGCAGAGAATTTTGATTTGATTTATAGTTAGAGATGTCGTTTACTGAACCCTAGTATCACAAATATTATATGTTTGATTGATCTTTTGTTAGACAATGATGTGTAATTTATTATTTTCATATTAAAATATTTGAAATTGGTATATTTTTTTACAAATATTTAAGTATATTTATAATTTTTTTAATATAAATTGTAGATTTACATATACTTACCGGATCATGCGGTTGAATCAATGACCCATTGCTTGAAATGGTGACTCAGTACCTCGACCGGGTCAATAACCGGGCCGGGTTTAATAACATTGTTAAAATCTATTATATAAAAAAAATCAGAAAGAACTCGTTGGCACTCAATAATGGTTTGCAAAGAAGTAACGTATCCTAGGCAAGTGGCTGAGTTAAAGGGCTCGAATATTCAATAATTATGCAAGAAAAGCTGATTCCAAACGAGGTGCTTGGATTGAGACTCAAAAATACTTCAGGCCCAAATAATATCAATTGTGAAGTTGATGGAATATTGATATATCTGCATGAAAACAGAGAAAGCAGAGTTTTCATCGTGTGGCGGGGCTGGTTGAAAAGGCTGATCACTTTCATCCAGTGGAAATCCACAAAGAGAATACTGATAGGAGGGAAAGTGGCTCATGTTGAAAAATAAATCACAATGGTCAATCAACCTATTTTAATCATTCAATCAAAAATTTGAGACCACAATATATGGTGCGTGTGTTTCGATTAATCGTGGAATATGCTGTAAATTCTAAAATATCTTTATGGTCTAATCATGCTCATATAAAATCAGAAGCAATTATGTACCAAAAAAAAATAAAAAAAATCAGAAGCAATTAGATCTAATGCAAAAAAAAGTAATTGTTATAAATATCTCTTACTATTGCTTTCCCTTTTGTTCTAATAATGGGTTGAAGTAGTCCACCAGTTAAGTAGTAAGCGAGACTATGTGAGCACTTTGTGAGCCTTCCAAGCTTTAGCTGTCAGGCACAGATGATGTACAACATAAATCCAAGAATGAGCTCAGAGATTACAAAGTCTAAAGTCTCATTATATATAGACCCTAATCACCAAAATGTCTGTTATTAGTGGAGTGCAGAAAATATGGATGGTTGGAATTTTTTGACTGTTATGAAAGGTTGTTGCTAAAACAATGTGAACCATATTTTTAACTGTATTATCCTCAGTTTGTTATGAAAGATAAGGTACACTAACATATGCTCCATAAATTGAAAGTTGACAATGATATATACACATATATGCATACTCTTATTAATAAATAATTTAGTTTTAGTTTTAGTTTTTGCTTTACACTAACTTATTTTCTCTAAATTTAATTAAAGAAAATGTATTCCTTCTAATTAGTGTTCTCATCATTGAGCTTTAATTGGAACAATGTTATTCATCTTGTGTTTTTTATTAAAGCAATCAAGGACAATAGTTAACTTCCGTTTTTAAGAATTAATAGATTTGTTAATTAAAGTAATTTCTTACAATAGTTAATTGACACAAAATTTTACCTAGAATAATATTGACTCTATTTTTTTGTTACCAAACTAAATAAAATTTTAATCAAATTTGTTTAGGTTAGTAGTGGGACAACATTGCAATAATATTGTTGGGTCAAGTCGGATCCTCAAGTCAATTGTGGAAGTGAACCAGTAAAATGCAAGAGGAGAGAGATGGAAAAGAATGCGGTCAATTTGTTTAACGTGGGAAAAATCTTCTCCAATGTGAAGAAGTAAAAACTCACGGGACACTAGTCCAGAATCAAACTTTCACTATAACAATAATGGGTTACACCATTCAAACATCTCTAGTCTTTCACTAGAGGTACAATCAAATGTCACCTACAATAGTGGTAATATCAAACTTCCCTAAAGAAGTCTCACTCAAACTTCTCTCTAGAGGTATTCAGACTCTCTTTTTTTCTTCATATTTCTCATTTTTCTCACGGAGGATTTCTTCACTTGGCTTTGTTGATCTCATCTCTTCCTCTATTTATAGATGGCTAATAGGGATATCTTCAATGCTCTAGATTCTTCTTCATTTAATGTGGAGGATTTCAATACAACTCTTCATTCTCCCATGAAGTCCTTTCATTTTCCCATGAAGCCTTTTCATTCTTCCATGCATTGGAACTTGCATCTAATTAAGGAGAAATAATCCAACAATTCTCCCCCTTTTCGACTTAATTAGAGGGGATCTTCATATCCGCTCCTTCGCAGCAAGTGTAATCAATACTCGCTCCCCCTCAAGCAGAAGTCTCTTCTCGTACTCCTGAAATTAAGTACTCATCGTGTCTTCATCGTGTCTCCAACCAAGCTCCTGGTCCCTGGTTAAAACCGCTCTGATACCATTATTGGGTCAAGTCGGACCCTCAAGTCAATTGCGGAAGCGAAACAGTAAAATGCAAGAGGAGAGAGATGGAGAAGAACATGGTCAATTGGTTTAATGTGGGAAAACCTTCTCCAATGTGAAGAAGTAAAAATCCATAAGACACTAGTCCAGAATCAAACTTCTACTATAAGAATAATGGGTTACACCATTCAAACATCCCTAGTCTTGCACTAGAGGTACAATCAAATGTCACCTACAATGGTGGTAATATCAAACTTCACTAAAGAGGTCTCACTCAAACTTCTCTCTAGAGATATTCAGACTCTTTTTTTTTCATATTTCTCATTTTTCGAATTTCTTCACCTCGCTTTGTTGATCTCATCTCTTCCTCTATTTATAGATAGCTATGAGGAATATCTTCAATGTTCTAGATTCTTCTTCATTTAATGTGGAGGATTTTAATACAATTCTTTGTTCTCCCATGAAGTCCTTTCATTTTCCCATAAAGCCTTTTCATTCTTCTATGCATTGGAACTTGCATCTAATTAAAGAGAAATAATCCAACAAATACACACTATAGGATTATACTATTTTAACAACCAACTTAGATCAAGACAAGATAAGAAATAAATATTTTTTGTTAATATATGAAAAGTAAGGATTGTAATTGAAAAAAATATTTTACTTGTAAGAGTCTAAGTTAACATTGGGATAAAAAAACAAAATGCTAAAATTATAATTATCATTTCATATAAAAGGTGTAATCACATGTCAGGTAAAGGAGACGAAAATTGCATTTAAATTTAAAATAAAAAATAAAAATAAATCAAACGTGCACTTGACCAATTCTTTCGAATTCAAAATAGAAGTTTCTATATCAAAATTTTATATATTCTTACCGTATAAAAATTTTAGATTTACTTTTTATAAACATTACATATATGAAATTTTATTAAAATTTGTAAATAGTTACAATAAAAAGCCAAAAAAAATATCTGATAAAATCATGTAAAATAATTAACAAGAAATAAAAATCTATCCCCGTACAATAAATGTTGGAGATTTTATTTTATTTATTTACTCTTATGCCCGATTAGAAGAAAAAGTGCCTGTCTCGTCCAACATAATCCCTGATTGACTTAGTGAATAGTGACCTTATCCACCATCATGGAATTTCCGGATATGCTTTCCCTTTACGATACAAAGAGAACAAAGTTATTATTATTATTATTTTTTAAAGTGAATAAAAAGAGCAAAGTATCTATATTCATGAATTTCCTTTTGTCTCTTCTTTGGTCTTTTCCAAGTCCAAACAACCTTGAGTTAATTATCCACAAATAATTCGGTTTTCATACTGTTTAGTCACCAAAGCGTAGTTATTGTTTCGGTTGTTTGAGCTTGGTAAGGTAAGAAATTGAAACGTGGTTAATAATAATTTCCCTACCAACCTTTTTTTTTTTTTTAAATATTCCTTTCCCAACCAACCCTTGCTTCCTATAAAAATGTTAAGCCAATGCTAACACGTACACATGATTATCTTCTCAATTTTGTTCGAATATTTTTTTGCGTTTGATTAGAATACTTTCTTTTATGTGTTTCCTATCTTTTTAATAAAATAATGGCAATTCTTTCCTTGAAAAATTTTATTCTTAAAGTTTTTGAGTTGTCTCTTTCATGATGTGATAACCACAGTTTCTCAAATTATTATTTGTCTGAACTTTAAAAAAGTAAATCCAAGTGGCAAATTTCAATTACAAACATTACATCGATCCCACCTTTATCACCATGCAACATCTGAAAATATTTAAACATTGTTATGATGAGATGTTTTGAAGATGTTGATGCTTCATTATGTTTGAACACATAAAAACGCATGGTTTTTTTTTTTTTAAGAATGAACATTTTTTCCCATACATTTTTTCTATTGTTGCTACAAAGAATTTTTTTTTTATAGTAATTGATTATAATTATGTATTACAGATAATATATAATTATAATAATAAACTTATTTTTTTCTTTTCTCAAATAATATTTGTTGATATGATAAAAAGAGAAAAAATAATTTTATCATTATAACTATATCCTTTTCGTAATCAATAATTAAAATCAACTACTACTGAAAAAAATTTCTGCAAGAGAAATAAATTTCCCTTAAACTATATATATGTTTCCGGGGGTATTCTCACCCATTTGGATATTAGTGGAGTAGAGCTGAAGAGTTTATCATTGGTTCTATGGGTGCTTTTCCTAAAATTCGAACCACTGATATTTTAGCCACAATAGTCCGCTCCTTAGGTATAACACACTTACAAATTGTGTCAACCCTTGAAATTAAATAAATTTATTTATTTATTTATTTAGAGTTAACTCAATCCTAATTATTTCTTTGAAGTGTATTGGCTCTCTCTGATATATCCCTATAAGTTTCGATTCTTTGAGCTGATGATTAGACTAATTCAAAGTGCGAAGCAAGTCAAAGAAAAAGATATTTAAACCCCTCACAAAAATGATATATGTGAATCAAACTAAAACCTTTTTCTTTTCACTTACTCAACTTTCTTATTACTAATTGAGTTACCATTGTTTGGTAACTAAATATATTTTTGAATGTGAACAAAAATACAAAAATGTTTTTTTACAAAAGTTTATACGTTGTCTTATGATCTCCCACAAAAGGGAGTTATTAAACAACTTTAATTTTTTATTGATACTTTAATGAGTTATTAATTGTACATTAGTTCTTATATTAATTTTTTAAAGCTTATTAAATATAATCAACAAATAATAATATATCAAATGATTCATATTACTATATATATATATATATATATATATATATATAAGAGACAATTTATTTGAGTGAGTTTATTTTTAAAGTGAACAATAAATTGTGTATTTATCAATAAATTTAATATATTAAAATGAAAATATATTTTGAATTAAATTTATGATAAATATATTTTTTATTCATCTTAAAGATAAGTTAATTATTTCAAAAAAATTATCTTAAATAAAAATATGAAATGTAATTCTCGAATAATTCTTCAATAAGGAATTCGTTGTGTTTTTTTTTATCATTATTTTAATATATTTTCAATTTTTAATTAATTATTTTAAAATTATTTAGGAAATATAGTTTCTCATGTACATAATTTTGATCATGCATATACAAAAAAGTGGATAAAACTCACTAAAAAAAGAGAAAAAAATGAATCTCATCTATTTTTTTGTATATATGAGATAATTTTGTCTCATGATAAAAAAATTATATTCCCAATTATTTATCAGAAAATGTATTGACAGTATTGTTGTCTTAAATATTCAACAAATAAGACACAAAACAGTTGAGAAATTTGATGAGACATACGTGGTCCTCTTGTAGTAATTATGGCGTGAAAGGGAACTGAGTCGTACTTTGAAATAGCTGGCGATGCTGCATGTATCAGAAACCACACTCATGATAATCTATTTCCGTTTTTATTTTTTATTTTTTATTCATTTATTTTTTAATTCAAAGTTTCATTGAAAGGCTAAAAAATAAAGAAGGGTAAGATAGATAAAATATTATATTTATCTACTTTTTTTGGTCTATTTTATCGATTTTTTTTTTGACATGCTTAAATTATAATTTCAACTTCATTTTCTTTTCTTTTCTTTTGAGATTGTGATCTAATGATACTAAAAAGGAGATAAGTAAGTAAAGTAGATAAAAAAAAGATAGGTATAACGTCATATCCCAAAAATAAATGATAATCTCAATTAATAACCATAGAAGAAAGAAAATGTGAAAGTGAATTAAGATTGTAATCTAACATATTAGAAGAAGTAGGTCAAATAGGCATGAAAAAAGTAGACATAATATTCTATTTTAAATAAAAAACAAATGCTTACTGTATATTAATTATTAATTAGACTATGTCAATTTCAAATATTGATTGTAAAGTAATAGAAATAACTTTAATGGTTTGTAAAAATCTCAATACCAAAGAAAAAAAATTTAGGAGGTGCTTATTTATTTTTAATTTTTTAATTTTTAGTTTTAGTTAACGATATATTTTTATGGGATAAAATATTTGACTACTTTATTTTCATTTCTATTCTACATACTCTTTCCCAATAACAACGTTATATTATAATCTTAATTATTCTTCATCATTTTTCTCTTCTTTTAAGATTATGGTATAATAATGTTTAAAAGAAGTAGGTATAAAAAAAAGCCGATATAATATCCTATCTCTATTTTTATTGATTTCAAAAAGGGCTTGGTGTTTGTCATTTTAAATGACATAAGTTATATCATTTTAGGAGAGAGATAAACACAGAAAATGAAAATCATGGAAGAGAGAAAGTGAATGGTTTTTTAATTTAAAATTTAAATAAAAAAATATATTCGGTGTCTATTTCTCTCTTAAAATGACATAACTTTATATCATTTAAAATGACAAACACTTTTCCCTTTCAAAAAATATTATTTTATTAGGCAATGTTATGTTAAATCCTTTCAAAAACTTAAAATAATAAGTTTTAAAAAATTAGAAGCATTTAATGCCTTAGAAAATTTTAAAATATTTAATGTTTTCTTTTAATATTTAAAAGGATATAGAATTATTCTTTTAACTTTCTATTTAAAATTTTACCTTTATTATAGCACAGCTTATTTTTATTTTTTTGGGTTAGAGTAAAAAAGTTTAAAGTAATGTAATATATTTTTAAGATAAAGCTAACTACTAGTCTTAATAAAAATATTCTTTTTGTTGTTTACCCAAAAAAAAAATATTTTTTTTGTTATATCTTTGTAAAACATTTCTAATGATTTTCTTAATACTTAATAAAAAATATAATAAATTTAAAAGCATAGGTATTTATTTATTTTTAAAAATATGTGTATTATACATTTAAAGCTTAAAAAAATATTTATGTTTTTTATCTAGGGAGCCGTTCCCTTTTATTTATTAATTTAGAATATTATCAAGCAAAATATTTAAAAGAATTTATGGTCAAAGAAAAGGTTTTCAGGGAAATTGCATATTTTCCACCAAACTCAGCAAATAACTATAAACCAACAAACAGTTTTTTGTTATCCAAACCAGGATTTTGTCACGGATAGGTACTTCTATTTATTAAATATTAGTTATTTCTCTCGTTTTCCTTACCTTAATTTTACCGTACGTTCAGACAGCACAACAAACAAACCCAGTACTAAAAAAAAATAAAAAAAATCAGACTCTTAACTCTCTGACATAACATGTCTTTAAAATCACATCTATTTTAAAATCATATCTACTTATAACCAGATTATTTTATGATGAATAAATTAAATTAATAATAAATATATCTCATTTCTTCATTTGGAGTTGAATAGAATCACAAAAATACCTTAAGTTTTCTCTATCAAAATTTTCACATAATTATATATCCAGAACTCAATTTTCAAATCACTGGTTAAGTTGAATTGACTCATGCCAATTAGTCTATGGTTATTAATTTAATTCATATATTATAAATTAATCTGATGTGTAGATATGATTTCAAAATATTTTTTTTTTCAAACAACTATAAAAATTTAAAAAGCACTTTCTTTATTGGGGAAGTTGGTTTTGACAACCTAGGTCCAAACGTATGTGGGTCCCACGATTTTTCCCAGTTTTCCATCAAACGGAGTCATAGCTGTTGGATGTCCCAATTGAGTTTGAGCCGCCAACCCCGTTGACTTCCAAATATGTGGCTATTTATTTTTTTTATTTATACAAAAAATAAATTAATGGTAATTAATAATTTCATTTAAAAAAAATGTGATGTTTTTTTAACAATATTTATAGTTTAAAATAAAATACATAAAATAAAAAAGGATACATTAAATATTTTTAAAAATCTAATACTCCTCCATCCTTCAGATTACCTGGATGTGGTAACTGTCATTTTTAGGAGTAATCATACTTTTAATAATTAATTATTGATATTTAAACCAATATGTTTAATTTAAATAATATGTATGAAAATAATTTATTTTATTTATATTTTTAAGTAAGTATAATATTTGAAGAAACAAATACTAGATAAACTTGTACATATAAAAGAAACGTTATTATTAAAAATAAAATAAGTACAAAAAGAAAGAAAGAAAGAAAGTAAAAAAATAATTGATTGATATGAAATAAGGGATATGAATAAGATATTCAAAACTAAAACAGATATTTCCCTTTATGGGAAAAATGTTCATTCAAGGATATAACTTTATGTTATTGAAAAAAATCATTCATTTTTATTAATCAATGGTTATAATTTATCAAATTTAATTATATAATAAATTATAATAATTCGTAATAAATTATAATAATTGATTGACGAAAATCAACTAAAATGACACATAGTTATATTCTTTAAAGGATTTGGTGTTTGTTATTTTAAATGACATAAATTATGTCATTTTAGGAGAGATATAGACACAAAAAATAAAAATTATGGGAGAGAGAAAATAAGTGATTTTTTTAATTTAAATTTTAAATAAAAAATAGTTTTGTGTCTATTTCTCTCTTAAAATAACATAATTTTATATTATTTAAAATGAAAAACACTTTTCTCTTTTTTAAAAGGACAAACATTTTCCATTCTATTTATATAAGTTTTTTTGGAAAAAATATTTATCCTTTTAAAGGATATGATTTTGAGTTATTTTATAGCATAACCGTTGATTTTTATCAATCAACTATTATAATTTATTAGGTCAAACGGTTATAATTAAGTAGTAATTCACAATAAATTACAACTATTGATTGATGAAAATCAACGATTAAAATATAAAAAGACATAAAGTTATATATTTTAAAAGGACAAATATTTTTTTTTCATGTTCTTAACATTTTAGATATTTTTAATGGGTTTGATATTTTTTATATTGTAAGTGATAAAATTATTTCCTATATATACATAAAAATATGTGAAGTTCATGTGAGATCATGTAGAGAGAAGTGAGATATAAAGAAAATATGGATCTCACATATTTGTTGTAGGAGATAATTTTATCTTCTAGAATAAAAGATACATTCAATCCATTTTTAAAAAAGAAAATATATTTTTCATTTCATTTAACATATAAAAAAAGTAAATGAAATTCACTAAATAAAATAGAGAGAAATAAAAACAATGAGTTCCATCCAATATATATTTGTGCATGAAATAATTTTAAAGATATTTCCTTTTGAAGAAGTTAATGTTACAGTAAACAACATTAAATTTTGTAAGTTTTAGTAAATTTAACGGTTTTTTAATAATCAAATTGAAGGAGTTTGGTTATGTATAAATTTTGATGTAAGAAAGTGGGGACCCACTCAGCGTGAAGAACAGGAAGCATTTACAAAGTGGGGGAATGAAGAGAAGTTTTGTACTTTTGATTCAGCGTCCGCTGTTTCTTCCAATTTATGTTCAGTTCAGTTCAGTTTAAGACGAACAAAACGTCGTTTTATGTTACAAAATGGAATTTTTCATTCACCCTTTGTAGACTTTTCCAATTCCCTCTATTTCTCTCTCTTCCTACCTTTCTCTGCTTGTAGAACCAACCCTTCAAAATTTGTCAACTCCTAAGTTTTCTGCTTGATTCATGTTTCTTTTCATTCTCCAATTGGTGCCCCTTTAGCCTTATCTTGAGTCCTTGACCTTGGTCTCTTTTTTTTCTTCATTGTTTTTTCTTTCTGGATGAGGGATTTTGATGGTGTGTAATATCTAGAGAAACAAAAGATCACAAATTTAAATACAAAAAAGGAAACTTTTTATCAGAGGAGTGGTTTTGTGCAAGCAAAGCAAGGCAAAACAATGAGCAGAAAGAAAAGGGTCTTTTCCATTAACAATATTGAAGAGGTTGCGGTTGACTTCTTCAACCATCTCTTGCAGGAGAAGCCTCAGATTCCGTTCTTCATTCCTCTGATTCTGATTGCTTGGGTTATTGAGAGATGGGTCTTCTCTTTCTCCACTTGGGTTCCTCTTGCACTTGCTGTGTGGGCTACTATACAGGTTGTCACTGGTTACTTTGATTGATTACTTTGCCCCCTTTTTCCTTACTCTATCATCTTTACAAAGTCACTTTCTCAAGGATGAACTTGCCTGATCAATTTAGTTTCATAATTCAATGAGTTAATTATTATTGAATGTTGTTGAATTGGGGCAATTTCATGATATTTCCATTGCATATGTAATTTGTTAGCATAATATGTTAGTTGATTGAAGTTATTTGCTATTGGAACTCTTAATTACCAATTGGAGACACGTGTTTAATAGAAGAAAATAGACCAAATTAGTGGTATTTGAGCTTGAGCTTCCTATTCTTATGTATACCCTTTTAATAAATATGTTTAGTTAACATCAAATTCTGTGCTAGGAAATTTCCCTCTTTTATCATCTCTAAGTTAATGGATTTTTTGAGTAGGGTATGATATAAGCAGTTGATGTGAATTTCTACTTATTCATTTTCAGTATGGGAGGTATCAACGCAAACTACTAGTGGAGGACTTGGATAAGAAATGGAAGCGAATTATACTAAACGTCTCGGTATATTTTCCTTATCTTTTCACACTTTTACATTCTCAATGTGCTTTATGAAGATGACTTCAACTTCCTGTTCATATAGCCCATCACACCATTGGAGCACTGTGATTGGCTGAATAAGTTGTTGACAGAAGTCTGGTCCAACTATTTTAACCCCAAGTTCTCAAAAAGGTTATCAGCTATAGTTGAGGTGAAATTTCACAGCCTTTTCCCAGTTACTACTTTGATGCATTTTTTCATCTTTATTCAACAGTGAACGCTAAAATTGCTAATTAGCTTTTACTTATATATATGTATATATTTTTTCTATCCATGACTAAGTTATATCGCATAGGCTCTACTTATATTTTTTACTTTTTGGAACTTTTAAAATTGGTAATGATAGAAGAAGTATATCACTAACAGAGATGGCATGATTCAAATAGTTCTATCTGCAGAAAACCTTAGATTCTGAACAACACAAGTTACATATAGTAGGATTTAGATAACCTGACATTTCCTGTTTCCCCTCATGTTGGAATAAATAAACATAATGTTTTGTTGATTACATCTTTGCCGGCAAGCAATAGAATCACTTGTTTTCTTTTCGTCTTATAATAAATTAAAACGTTGAAAGAGTGGATAAACTTCTTTTTGAAGACTCTTGATCATTTTACATTATATGGTCGGGATGCCCCATTATGCACTCTTTAGACATGCATTTTATAATTTGATAGATGAACTAATTTAGTTTTTCTTTCTTTTGTGTCTCTAGAAACGTTTAAAGCGCCGGAAACCAAGATTTCTAGTAAGTAACACTCATTTTCTTCTATGAAGGAGTTTGAGTAGTTTACAAAAACAGTTTGAACATTTCTGAGATAATGAATATTTAGTAGATGTGTACTGAACTAGAGCAATCCTTCTGTAGGAAAGAGTCGAGCTGCAAGAGTTTTCACTAGGATCATGCCCTCCTAGCTTGGCTCTGCAAGGGATGCGGTGGTTAACTATTGGTGATCAGGTTTTAGTTTTCTCTCACTATAGCATTTTTAGATATTTGATTTGGTTGCAATATGGGAAACAGATTCCAGTTTGAATCTGCAGGCATGTGTTTTTCCTTGATGTGATTTTACTACTACCACCACTACACTCACTAGGAGCTTTGGTACTTTTGCTATTTTTGTTGCCCCTCTCTTCCACTGTTACTGCTTCTGTTGTGTGATCTTTTTGTTGCCAGCCACAGCAAGTGCCCATGGAATTTTCTCATATCCATAGTTTGAAAACTAAAGTTTAATTTTACATACGAATCAAACATTAATTATCATAATTATGGGAACCTATGAATCATTTGTACAGCTTACCAATGCCACTTAAACGATTATATTTGATTTTCGTACTTCTATTACACTTGCTTTTCAAGGTAGTTTGCCTCTCCTTCATTTTTATTAAGGTCCTGACTTAATGCTGTGTCCTTTAGTTATTGATACATTACCAGATATCTGAGATTTTGATAAAGCCTTCTGTTGATATTTTACAGCGTGTCCTGCAACTGGGTTTTGATTGGGACACTAATGAAATGAGCATTTTGATGCTTGCTAAGCTTGCGAAGCCATTCATGGGAACTGCTCGAATTGTGATCAACAGTCTTCATATCAAGGGTGAAGTATGTAAAGCAATGTTTTTGCATTTTTGCTTCTCTAACGTAACAAAAGCTGTATAAAGTAAGGTGGGAGATATGAAAACAAAGTTGATTTGATTTTTGAAGCATGTAATTAACAATTGTTGCTTTGAGAATTATCAACCATGATTACCAGATCACCCACAATTTCCTGCATTACTAAGAAACTGGTTTGATCCCTTTTATTTTTATTAATCTAATCATCATTCGTATTCATTTTGCAGCTTCTATTTACACCAATTCTAGACGGAAAAGCACTTTTGTTTTCATTTGTATCAGCTCCTGAGGTGAGAGTAGGAGTTGCCTTTGGAAGCGGTGCAAGCCAGTCACTTCCTGCCACTGAGTGGCCTGGTGTTTCTTCTTGGCTGGTCTGTTTCCCCTGAGTTTAATATTATGTTTGTAGAGAAGTAACAAAGTTGCATTTGTTTGCGTTGAGTGCCCTAAACTATCTTATATTTATGGTGCTGTTGTCGAAAGATTAATACAATTTTGGTTCAGCTGCAACTTCTAGAAATCATCATGCACTACAGATATTGAAGCTGATTCTGTGTCAATGGATTTCAGCCTGATGCTTAAGTTCATTGAGATTTGTTAGCAGATGCATATAGCTTTAGTATAAGGACTGTTCATTGAGATTTGTTAGCAGATGCATATAATTTTTCAAAGAACAGAAGATGAAGCAGAAAGTTCTTTGTATTTTCAGAGAATTTATTTTGAGGGAATTGTAATATAAAGGCGGGCTGAGTTATGCTATTTAAAGAGCTATTTGAACCATTTAGCAATAATTGAAAACTGAAAGTATTGGAATAATTTCATCTGTCAAGTTGGGAACAGTTGGCTATTAAAATATCAGTTAGATGTTTGACCTCATATGCTCATTGTCTTAGCAAATTCTCAGAATTTTTTGTTTCTAAACTTTCTATTTTTCCCCAGGGGCTTCTTATGTTTCATGTTGATTTTAAGTTTCCATTTTATGCAGGAAAAACTTTTTACTGACACCTTGGTTAAAACCATGGTGGAACCTCGGCGTCGTTGTTTCACTTTACCTGCGGTTGATTTAAGGAAAAAGGCTGTTGGAGGCATTATATATATTAGAGTGATTTCAGCAAATAAACTTTCTAGGAGTTGCTTCAAGGCATCTAGGAGGCAACAAAATGGTACAACTTCAGAAGACAATTTTGATGACAAGGACCTACAGACATTTGTAGAGGTAGAAGTTGAGGAATTAACCAGGAGAACAGATGTCAGACTGGGTTCCACCCCTAGATGGGATGCACCATTTAATATGGTTTTGCATGATAATTCAGGAACTCTTCGTTTCAATCTTTATGAGAATTGTCCCAGCAGTGTGAAGTGTGACTATCTAGCTAATTGTGAAATCAAGGTACTGAAATTGATGTTCTCCTTTGTGAGCTAGCTACAGGAGGATATCAGTTACCAATAAATATTATTTTCATTCAGACATGAATTCTTTTTTTCCAGCTTTTATTTCTTTTCTGCACAACTTCTCGTCTCTGATAGTACACTAAGTTGACGTTTATGTCTTCGAGCAGATAAGGCATGTTGAAGATGATTCAACAATAATGTGGGCAATAGGACCTGATTCTGGGGTCATAGCAAAGCAAGCACTGTTTTGTGGAGATGAAATTGAAATGGTTGTCCCATTTGAGGGGGCCAACTCTGGAGAGGTACTATATCTATGATAATGTAATGATTAGTTCCTCCTGCCCCTCTTGCTTTCAATGAAGCTAACAAGGTTGTTCTTATTTCCTAATCTGAACAGGTATCTTGATTAAGTAAAATACTAAAAAACAGTAATCTAAATATGACTACATGATAATTCAATATTTATTCAGTGTATGTCAAAATGAACATTATTTAATTTCAGTTGTGTTGGTTGAGTTGTGAAGATGAAACATTGTATGGTATTAATCCTTTAAAATGGAGGGTAGAGTTTCATATTGATAGATTTTCTTGTTTAATGCTTTTGGCTGCTCTAGCATTCTGCTATCCTCTGCTGGTTGAGTTTATTGTATCAATTTGCTCTTTGTTCTTCCTAAACTAAACGGCCTTTTAATGTAGCATATTCTTACAATGGCATATCTCTTTTGACTGGTTTTTAATCACAGAACTAATATCAAAATGCCATCTTGTCACATTTTTGTACGTAAACATGGATAATTGATTTACCTTTCTGAATGCAAATAAAATTGTTATTGAATCAGTCATTTTATCCATTCTACCTCTTCTCTTCATTTTTTAGTTGAAGGTGAGCATTGTAGTAAAAGAGTGGCAATTTTCTGATGGTTCACATAGCTTGAACAATCTCCGGTCTAGCTCTCAGCAATCACTTAATGGATCATCAAATCTTCAGTTAAGAACTGGAAGGAAGCTTAACGTAACTATTGTGGAAGGAAAGGATCTTGCTGCAAAAGAAAAATCTGGGAAATTTGACCCATACATTAAATTGCAGTATGGAAAGGTATGTGACACGTGTGTCTGTGAGACACTGGTACTACAATTACTTGATTAACCGAGCTCGTAGGTTAATTGTTATGCTTTATCTCATTCTGTTGTTAATAATATTTTCAGGTTGTCCAGAGATCAAGGACTGCTCATACTCCAAATCCTATCTGGAATCAGACATTTGAATTTGATGAGATTAGTGGTGGTGAATACTTAAAAGTAAAAGGCTTTACTGAGGAAACTTTTGGAGATGAAAACATTGGTAGTGCACAAGTAAACTTGGAAGGACTAGTTGATGGCTCAGTTAGGGATGTATGGATCCCTCTTGAAAGAGTGCGTTCTGGTGAATTAAGACTTAAAATTGAAGCATTTAGGATGGACGACCAAGATGGATCAAGGGTGTGTTTTTTTTCAGTAGGAAATTAGTGATTCTTTGAATCATTTTAGTTACAATATGGAAAAAGGATGCAAAAGGAACATATTATATTTGCATAGTTTCATTTTATTTATTTTACCCATGACAGATTTTCACCTCTTGGGATATTCATTCTAACATGCTTTACTCCTTTGAAATGGCCAGGGTTCAGGTATAGGCCCAGGCAATGGTTGGATAGAACTTGTTCTGATTGAAGGAAGGGATCTTGTTGCTGCCGATCTCAGAGGCACAAGTGATCCATATGTGAGGGTACACTACGGAAGCTTTAAGAAAAAGACAAAGGTTGGCAATACTTCATCCTTGGTTTCTTTTTCATGAAATTGAATGTTTAAGATTTAAAATTTTATCTGTAACTACATAATTTTTAGATGTTCTCAAATTTATATATATATATATTTGGTCTGCATTTCCATGCTATTATTTCAGTCTTATAAAACTTAAGTACTTAATGGCTGTGGCATTGTGTGGTAGATTATATACAAAACTCTTAACCCTCGCTGGAACCAGACCCTAGAGTTCCCTGATGATGGAAGTCCACTGGTACTTTATGTCAAGGACCACAATGCGTTGCTACCAACATCAAGTATAGGTGAATGTGTTGTAGAATATCAAAGGTTGCCTCCAAACCAGATGGCTGACAAGTGGATACCTCTCCAAGGGGTCAAAAGGGGTGAGATTCACATCCAAATTACTAGAAAAGTCCCAGAGATGCAAAAGAGGCTTAGTCTAGACTCTGACCCTTCCTTGAGTAAACTACACCAAATTCCAAGCCAGGTGAGATCTTCCTACATGTCTCAAAACACTTATATACTAATTACTTATCTTTATTTTATGTTGCTATTCTAACACATAGTCCGGAAAATAACTTCTTTGCAAAAATGTAAGGGCTAAACTGCGTACAATTGATTTTCACCCCTTCCCTTGCATGTCAGGAAGTCTTGTACATCGGGGTTTGCCCTTATTCTAACACATTGTGTAAATTGAACTTTTTATCAGATAAAACAGACGATGATCAAGTTCCGGTCCTTAGTAGAGGATGGAAATCTTGAAGGACTCTCTACAACATTGAGTGAGCTAGAAACTCTAGAAGATACACAGGAAGGGTATATAGCACAGCTGGAGACTGAGCAAATGCTACTTCTCAGCAAAATAAAGGAACTTGGCCAAGAGATCACTAATTCTTCTCCTTCACTAAGCAGAAGATCTTCTGGAAGTGGGAACTAACCTTCATCAAATTAGTATTTAATATTTTCACATGCACAATATTTTGCTTAGGGGAGTCATCAAGGACAGATTTTGTACATGTTTCTCAGACTAGATAGTCTCTTCTTATGCTACCACATATTGCTTGTATATGGTTATTTGATCAATTTTTTGCTCTAGTGAAGTTCCTTTCTGGGGAGGGGGATTCATAATAAAAAGGAGCAACTTTATTCACACATGAACAAGAAATTAGTTTCTATGATTATGGATTTCCGTGAACTTCAATAAAAAACAGAGAATCGATTACTATTATATGGTTGATTTGAAATGAATGATATTTTAGCAAAAGATGAATCGGTTACTATTATCCCTCCTATTTCATTTTTACAACCAAATTAATCATCGTTGATTTCCGTCAATCTAACGGTTATATTAATTTTCAATAAATTATAATCATCAAATTGGCAAAAATTAATGATAATTAAATTGGTTGTAAGAATGGTAAACTTTTTTAGTGGTAAGTATATGTATCCTGCTGCTTTTTACTTCCAGTAACCAATTTCTTTTTGTACTTTTCTTGTAATTATTCTCATTTTGCATTACGTGTAATTAAAATTTTGGTCTCACTTTTAAGTTTTAATATTTGCTATTCAATCTGTTCTTTTCATATACTGAATAATAATTTTAACCAATTTAATTGACCTTTAATGTATAAAGAGAAATTCGTTTTCTCCTTAGTTAATTTTTTAAGTAAATAATATTTTTGTCACTCTAATTAGATTTAGTCAATGCTTAAATTTATTTAAACATTAAACATCTAAATAATAATTTAAATATACATTAAAATTAAAAAAAAAAGGTATTGCTCTAATTGCAAACTAATATTTAGTGATGTCAATGCCCTAATGCAAGTGCAATTATTAGGTAGCATTGTCAACAGATGAATTATATTTCACTCTCTTTATGAAGTGACTCTTAGAACTTGAACTTGAACTTGAACTTGCTATCTAGCATGTCAAATTCGGAATAACCAGATCGCCACTGTACCAACAACTTTGGGATTAACATTTTTATTTATACCCGTAGTTTATGTTTTTCTGACAAGAAAATATCTTATATATCATCTAAAATGAAAGACTTCCCATATTGGCTTTTTAATTATTGTGCATTTATTTAGTTAAAAATTACCACTATGTTCCGTTTTTAAGCAATCTACGGAGACCAGATTGCTTTTTCTATGTCAGAATTCCAAATAACTGAAACAAAAAAAATAAAATTCCTTTATGTTGTTTTGGGAAGTTCTGGGTTCAGAAAATGCATTGGTTTATATGTTTTCGGAGTCAAACGAGGAGCAATATACGGGTGCTGTACTGAGTAAATAATGTATCATCAATCTCAACCGACAAACAATGTTTGAGTGTGTCACATGTATATCCGAGTATTTCGACATTATATATTCGAATATATTACTCAATCAATGGTCATTGTAAAATAAGAACAGATGAATGATATGTTTACGTGTGAGAACGAAGTGTTAATTTTTAATTAAATTAACTTCACAATGGTAAAAAACAAAAACAATTAATGTCATAAACTTGCATAAACTCAAAATTTCTGAATAAAAAACAAAAATTCCTTTGCAATTTCTGTTATTCCAAGTTTCCAACTCCCCCTCGGATGCTAAAATCCTTTCCATCTATAAATCTTAAAAAAAAAAAAAAATTTAAAAATTATTTTTTTAAAAAAAATTTGAAAAATAAATAAATCCTTATCATCTATTCTCTCATACTCACGTTAGCATCTTGCCCTTTCTGCTCCTCTGCTGCACAGTGTGCAATTTTCTCGTCATCCAAACAGAAAATGCTTCACTAACAATTACCTCGAACAATGGCATTCCCAATTCCAAATTCTCCTTCTTCATCATCACTTTCACTATCACTGTACCTTCCTCGCTCCTCCACCACTCTCTTCCTCCACTCTCATTCTAAATTCGCATTTCGCACTATCACTTTCTCTTCTCTCCGAACAACCACCACCAACCGCTCTTCCTCCTCAAAACCCAACACCCCTTCTGCTCCCTGGCTCTCAAAATCCCCTTCTCCCAAAAGGGTACCCGAATCCACCACCGAAGACCCGTTTCGCCCTCCAACGGATAAAGGCCAAAACGCCGTTGAGAGAATCGTTCTTCGGTTGCGGAACTTGGGGTTGGCTTCAGAAGAAGATGTGGAAGTAGAAGATGAAAAAGAAGAAGAAGAAGAAGAAGTTCGGGTTGATGCTTTTCCGGTGACCGGAGAAGAGAGGCTCGGCGAGTTGCTGAGAAGAGAATGGGTTCGTCCTGATGCTATGGTGTTGGATGAGGATGAGGAGGATGAAGAGATGGTTTTGCCATGGGAGAGAGAGAAGGACGAGAAGGAGAAGGAGAAGGGTGGTGGAGGTGATGTGGGGTTGAGGAAGAGGAGTGTAAAGGCTCCAACTTTGGCTGAGTTGACCCTTGAAGATGAGTTGTTGAGGAGGTTGAGGAGAGAGGGGATGCGTGTTAGAGAGAGGATTAGTATCCCAAAAGCTGGGCTCACACAGGATGTGATGGACAATATTCATAAAAAATGGAGGAAGGAGGAGTTGGTGAGGCTCAAGTTCCATGAGGATCTTGCAGGGGACATGAAGACTGCTCATGATATTGTTGAGGTTTCTTTTGTTGCCTTTTTTTCCTTTTACTTACATTTGATAAATATATGTATGACATGAGTAATTACTTGAGTTCAGTGTGTTCCTTGCTTTGGTGGATATTTTGTGTGAGTTGCATTCGAAATGTGCATTTGTGTACTTGTTAAGTCAGTATGTCATTGGTGCTATGTGAGACTGAGAGAGAGAGAGAGAGAGAGAGAGAGACCATTTTACTTTGTGCACAATTCCATGCTTGAATGTTGAATGTTGGTATTTAATTGGTGTTAAACGAGTAAATTTTTGGTAGAATTTTAGTAGAAGAGTATGTATTACAGTAATACTGAAAATTTACTCATCTTAAACAACATATGAACTGACCTATTGTAGTGTGCAGCGTCGAACAGGAGGATTAGTTACATGGAGGTCAGGAAGTGTTATGATGGTGTATCGTGGTAGTAATTACCAAGGGCCTGCCTCTGGTAGGGAACTCAATGAAAAGGAAGGTGATGGCTTTTTCGTGCCGGATGTCTCAGAAGGAAGTTTGTTAAGAACGAAAGACAGTAATGCAACCTCATCCGTGGAGAAGACTGAGCCTGTTGTGATGAATCGAGAACAGCCTGAGAACATGACAGAGGAGGAAGCTGAGTACAACGCCCTGCTTGATGGTTTAGGTCCTCGTTTTGTTGGATGGTGGGGTACAGGAATACTTCCTGTTGATGCTGATTTACTTCCCCGTACAGTTCCGGATTATAAAACACCTTTTAGGCTTCTTCCTACTGGAATGCGTTCTCGACTAACAAATGCAGAGATGACCAATTTAAGGATAGTTGCGAAATCGCTTCCTTGTCATTTTGCCTTAGGTAAAATTCAACCACTACAATATTTTATTAAATTTATTTTCCCTTTTTCTCTTATAAATCTATTTTTCTGGACTTTGTGAAGGGAGAAATAGAAATCACCAAGGTCTGGCATGTGCTATTCTTAAGATTTGGGAGAAAAGTTTAGTTGCAAAGATTGCTGTCAAACCTGGTATCCAGAACACAAACAATAAAATAATGGCTGAGGAGCTGAAGGTATGGTCATTTGTAATTTGGCAATTATTTGCTTGTGCAATCATGCTTGAATCAAGTGTAATGCATCACATTCTGGACAAGTTCTGAGTGTTAAATTAAAAATACACTATAGGCTGCATTGCTGATGATAAAATCAATAAGTAGGTTGATAAAATCAAGAGGGAGGTTGAGTGACTGAGATTATTGTAATTAATAGAGCAGTTACTAATTTGTCCAAGGCACCTTAATCATGATCTCATCAAGACAGTTCTGGTGTATTCTAAAACCTGTATCAATTTTTTTGTTTATAATGTAATTGTCCTTTGAAGCTGTTTGCTATGCTTATATTGAGTAATACCTGAGAGTAACCAACCAAAATTATAATTTGTTTATGCATTTATATTTAAAGAAACCAGTAGGTTTTTCTCTTCCGTTAATTTTACCAGTTAGCAAATAATTATAGCTTGGAATAATAAAAAGGGAACTATATACTCAAAGAACTAACATTCTTTCTCCATTTGTGCCCAAAACATAATTCACTGAGTTTTTTTTTTTTAATGTTATCATGAAACCAAAAAGTATGATATTGAAGATAGTGATACTCATTCTATGGGCTGAATCTACGTAATGTGCATCAAGCTAATTTTTTTCCGTAGTCATATTCTTTTGTTGCTAATACATGATAAGCTAAGAATAGAGAACAAGGTATTTGTTCTGTTAATTTGAATTTCAGAAAAGTGATTTTTTTTTTCCTGTTATGGTGCAGATGTTAACAGGAGGTACCTTGCTGCTAAGGAATAAATATTACATTGTTATATATCGTGGGAAGGACTTTGTTCCAACAAGTGTGGCAGAAGTTTTAGCTGAAAGACAGGAATTGACAAAACAGGTACAGGATATTGAAGAGAAAGTGCGCTGCAGAGCTGTTGATGCTAATTCGTTGGGGCAAGGTGAACCAGCAGCACAGGCAGGATCTTTAGCAGAGTTCTATGAGGCTCAGGCTCGTTGGGGAAGGGACATATCTTCTGAAGAACGTGAGGAGATGATGGAAGAAGCTGCCAAAACCAAGACTGTTAGGCTTGTCAAACAAGTTGAACATAAACTATCTCTCGTAAGTATCTACATTTTTTATGAAAACATGCTTGAGATAGTACTTGGTTTATATCAACAGAAAGGAAGACTTGGTTTATAGTGAATTAATGGACATAAGCATTGTTACAAGAGTAGTCCCCAGATTGGAATTCTTTATTGATGAAAAAATAAGTCCTGTCAGCTTATTTGTTTTCAGTTTTCCTTAATTTTTACTGGTTTATGCTTGTCCTCTTGCAGTTTTATAATGTTCAGTTTAAATTTTTAACTTAATATGAATGAGATATAACTTATTTCAACAATTTATGGTTATAGGAATGCAGCATAATTAGCTGGATCCTGGATAGAAGAATACACACACACACACATGCATATATATATATATATATATATATATATATATATAGTGTTTGTTTTTATGGTCTTGTTAACAACACTTAACTTTCTTTGTTTATATTTACCACTCTGATGCATGAATAGGCCCAGGCCAAAAAGCTTAGAGCAGAAAAGCTGTTAGCGAAAATAGAAGCATCCATGGTTCCAGCTGGTCCTGATTATGACCAGGAAACAATCACAGATGAAGAATGTGTTGTGTTCCGCAGGATTGGTTTAAGAATGAAGCCATACTTACCACTTGGTGAGTAATTTTCAACTGTACAAAGTTACTCTATTCTAACAATGCAATACTGACATCTGTTAATGATAATCTCCAGGTATTCGTGGTGTTTTTGATGGTGTAATTGAGAATATGCATTTGCATTGGAAATACCGAGAACTTGTAAAATTGATAACGAAACAAAAGACTCTTGCTTTTGTTGAAGACACTGCAAGGTTACTGGAATATGAGAGTGGTGGAATACTAGTGGCAATAGAGAGGGTTTCCAAAGGATTTGCTCTTATTTACTATCGTGGAAAGAATTATAAACGGCCCATTACCCTGAGGCCTAGAAACCTCCTAACGAAGGCCAAGGCATTGAAGCGTTCTGTAGCCTTCCAACGCCATGAGGTTCCTGTCTTCTATATAACGCTTACTAATTTATTCATCTCTTTTATATTTGTGATGTTACATTTGATCTTGTATGAACTGTGCAGGCTCTGAGTCAGCATATTACTGAATTGGAAAAAACTATAGATCAAATGAAAAGAGAACTTGTAAGTATTGACTTATCATAATTTATTTAGTTATATTTTGATGTAGAGGAGAGGTCACTCCTAAAAGTCAGGCAGTTAAATGACTTGATTGGTTCCAGTCTGTGTAAATTGTTACTTCATTACGATCAATTGAAAAGGACTGTGACAACCCCCACCCAAAATATCTTGGTTTTACATATTTTATTATCTGCGTTTTAGAATCTTCAACCAATATCGGGAATTGAAACCCTTCTGTCATGAGTGCTTAGACCGAGTTTATGTTGCTATTTTTCTTGAGCTTGTGGAATTGTTTTAAAAATGGACATCTTAGTTTTCTGAGTTAACAAAGCCCATATCATAGATGTATGGGAATAGTTTTGCAAATAATTTTTCAAAAATTGACATGTTTCAGCCAGGTTAATTTTATCTTTTTTATTTTTTTTAAATTAAAAAGAAGTTCAACCCTATATAGCTACATCTTTGCTTAAAACGTCAATGGAAGCACCCTTTGCATGTGATATACCTAGTCTCTGATTTTGAAAGTTTTCTTTATCCTTGAGACATGTTCGTAGATACCAAATTATCTATTTGTACGTTGATATTATGTGTCATGCTTTTTGGCTTTCAGAGTAGGTCACCTGTTTTCTGTTACGGAGTCTGCTTTATTTTTTCAGCTTCAACATATGGGATTGGTCATTTTATGAAATAATCAATTTGCTCCAAATTTCGTTTGGAATTATATCTGAATATCTTATATCCGTAGTCTTGACCTCTGCTTTGTCCCAATGTTAGCATTATATCTTTCTAGAATGTCACTTAGCTCATGTAAATGTGAAGATAATATCTACATTTGACCTATTAACAGGTCAGCTGTATGGTTTCTCTAAGGTCTCTATATCAACTAGTCTAATTTAGTCTTTTAAAATCATCCAGGGTATGTCTCAAGATTTAGAGGTTGAAGATGGATGGAGCATAGAGGAAGAGGATCATAACCAAATAGACCACATCTCAGAATTCACCCAAGTAAAATACCTCTCATCACTCCTTATTCTCTTGTCTGTTTTATTTTGGGAAGGCTATGAAATAGTTCTAGTCAATTTAATACTATTTCTAAATAGTAGAACTGGCATTTAGAATTTCCTCATACTTGTAGTTCATTTTCTCATAGAAAACGTAGGTGGTAAGTTTTGGGATCTATTATAGAAATGACTAATATGGAGTATGAGACTATTTATAACATGAATTTACTTATCAGCTGATAGAGGGTAAGGAGGAGAGAGATTGATAGGAAAAAAAACGAAAACAAAAATAGTTTTTCATTTCAATGACAATTAATTTGTCCACTTGTTATTTTGCAGGGTGAGGATGAAGATTCTGATGGTTTTGATGATGAGGAAGATGATGAGGACTCTGAGTGGGAAGATGATGAGGACTCTGAATTTTCAAAATTCAAAAATGATGGGCATCATTGAAGGCAGGTTGACATATTTTCCATTGAAGTTTCTGGATGACATCTGCCATTGCCTGCAGCTAGATAGGTATCAATTTTGCCATTTGATGACGTAGGTCGTAAGTTTGCAACAACGGTCTTCATATACTGCATTTTGATGCCATACTTTAGTTCTGTGATTCTTGCACTGTTAGTACTGAAAGTCGTTGATATAACAGGCTGGTTGTAGTACTTACTGTTTGTTCAACAGGTTTCCAGGATCAGTTTGGTCCTGTATGGACAACTTAATAAATTTTCGTAATCAGATGGGGCATTCTTCTCCCCCTTAATTGCATTGAATGTAGCAATTCTCCCTACATGTAGGATAATCAAGAGGCGCGAGCTTACGGTAACTTGTCTGCTTTTTCCTCTCTCTGCACATTCTTAGAGCTGAAAATATGGAGTTTGATTTATTCAAAGTTCTACAAAGATGTGCCTACATATCATTCGTGGTCCTGCTGCAGCAAAAACCCCTCATCAATTGTTTGCTTGTCTCTGGTTTTTCATTTGAATGGCACTTGATCTTTGACTGCTCTTTGAAATAGTATCTCTTAGGCTGCTAGCCTACATTTGAGCAGCATGCACAAACACTGATGTATTCTGGAGTCTGCTTCTCATTGTAGTTGACCTGATTATTGTAAATCCTCCATCACATTGTAATAGGCTATACTAATGTACGGTTATCCAATATGGTAAAGGATAATTCCTTTCTTGTATTTACAATCTTAATATTATGCCTTCCCGAGATTTTGTTTTGTTATCTTACGAATTTTTTTTTATTATCATATCATATCGGATTGGCAAAAATTGTTAAAAAAATTTGATTCGCACTCGAGCCGGATGGTGAAAAATTATCATGTCCGGTTCAATGCCATAACTATAAATGTACCATGTTGATGTAATTTGATAAGAGGCACACTTTTGGTTATAACCAACAAACTCGATAAGATGTCTATATTTGCACACCTTGTTCACCAATTTTTTTTTTTTTTGTTAACAATGATTTTAACATAGAAACTGTTTGATGTGGGTGAATTTAATGATATAATATTGAATTTGAAAGAAGGCACGAATAAGGTTTACAAATAGCATAATTCATTCCAAAATCGATAATATGTAAATGAAACCAAGGAACCAACTTGTGGGAAAGCTTCGATTTCTATTTTGTATTTTTAAATACTAGCAGCCAAACACCTGTAAATTGTTATTCAAGCATTGAACATTAAAGTGGAGATTTGATTGATTCTCCTGACTTCATATACCATACCAGTTCCTCCAATAAAACATGTAAATTTAAGTATTTTAAGGTGCTTAATATTTGTTTTGCACCAAACTCATATAACAAGGTGCTTAATATTTATTTTTTCTGCTGCTATGCTCGTCAAGCCAAGATATAATATCACCAAGCACGTGAAATATAGTCTCATCAGGTTCACCCTCAAGTAATGTGTGGAAAGCATCCTTATAGATGCAGAGTTTCTTGTCCTTGACTTTAGCTTTCTCATACAAAGCCTTGCTAGCTGATGGATCTGTTATTATATCAGCCTCTCCATGCATGATCAATAATGGCAGAGAAACCTAGCAAATAAAATTCTTTAGCTTGTTTCATTCAGAGAGAAAGGCTATTAAAATAGGACATGCAATTGCTTATCATTGCAGTTTCCAAAAAGGTTAAAAAATCTATTCATAGTCCCTGCAAGAATGTTTAAGGAAGAAGGGCAATTAAATAGTATTAAAAGATAGTTAATAGAAAAGGTTTACTTCCTCCAGTCGCTGTTCTAGCTCCTGTGTGGCTTTAAGCAACTCCAATGCAGTTCCCAATCTTGGTTTATCCTTATAGAGTAACACATTATAGGGTGCCTGGAGAAAATCACTCAGAAAAATCATTAACACAAGAAGACATTCATGGATTATTTCATACATTTAACATGAATCTAATTAACTCAAGCATGTGCTAATATGTTTATCTCAATATATTAGCATCAACACTCACCAGTTTTCTCTTTTTCAAATCTCTATATATATTATCTTTCACCTCTTCCTTTTGTGGAACTAACTTAGTTTTGGGGAGAACCTTAGCGACCCCAATTAGTATCTGCTTCACCAACCAATGTGGAATCATATCATCTGCAAACTACTCAAGAGAACTGGTTAGTTTACTTACATATAGATAGATCAAGCAATCAAATAATTTTAGTTGTAGCTCAAATTCAAGGAGATACCTTGCACAAAGGTGCAATAAGAGCAGCACCATCCCATGCAGTAGGTTGTTTGAAGTGAATTTTCAAAGCAATTGCTCCTCCCATTGACTCACCTAACAAGAAGCTTGGTAAGTGTTGATACTCCTTTTGTTCTGTCATCCAAAACCACTACAATTAATGGCAAATAATTGCAAAACAATGAAATTGAGAAGCCAAAAAACAGATTTGTTCAAGCAGAAATTTTCATGCATGCAAACATTTGAAGAAAACCAAAACAAGGAAAAATATATCTTACCCTTAATTTTTGAGAAATGCTCGATGACATCATTTACAAGATTTTCAAAGCTAGGAATATAACCATGAAGACCATCTGAAAGGCCAAATCCAGGGTAATCCATTGAAAATATTCCATATCCTGATGATGCTAACTTCCTTGCAACTCCTAAAAGAAAATACAACATAAAAAGACACCCAATAATCTATCTTTTTTTGCATACATGAAATTAAATGAATTCTTATTTATTATAGAAATATTCATGCCTTCAAAGTAAAATGTGCAAGTGTCTGCATAACCATGACAGTAACAAACAATTGCTTTCAAAGGAGATCTTTCAGGTAGCCAACTTTTGGAGAATACTTTTAATCCTCTGGAGTTCACTTCATAAACCTGTACACAAATATTTGAAAATATTCACTAAATTATAAGTACTTTGACACCATAGGCTGGAGAATTGATAAAGAATGTTAATTAACTAGCAAATATTTGGACTGGTATTTTAAATTTATGTAAAATTTTAAAAGTATAAATTATAAAGAAGGCTTCTATAATTAACTCAGTAAGAAAATAGAAGATATACATACAAAGAGAAAAAAATGAATAAAATATAAAGAAGGTATGTATAATTAATTCAGAATAATTTTAATTTTAATTTATAACTAAAAAGAGTAAAGTTATGTGTTAACAACATTTGTCATTTTTAAGGGAGAGTAGACTAAGAGATTAAAGCTTTGGTTGAATATTTGTAAAAAATGTTTTTGATTTTTAGAAAAAAAAAAATTGTTTGATAAGGCTTGTTTTGTTAATTTTTTTTTTTTTAAATTATAACTATTTCTTTGTTGTCAGAATAAAATTTAGAAAACATGTCTAAATTTTTTATGCTTTGTGTTTCGACTTTTAACTTTTAAAATAAAATAAAAAAATTAGAAAACACCTATTTATACAACTATTATACAAAACAGTTTTAAGAACAAAAAAAATTAGAACACAATCAAAAGAGACCCTAAGTTACTCTCAAAGGAATGTATTTTAGTTTAACATATAAGAGTGGATAAATAATTATATCTGATGAAATTAGTGCTTATGAGACTCATTACATATTTTGTTCGAAAAATTACACATAACTCCTTTAATAATAATATTATTTTTGATACCCTAACTTTATTACTTACAAGAGAAAATGTAGGAATTGGGCTTAAAATAATAGAAGCAAGTGTAATATTTCAAATAAAGAATGATGATGGGTGTAAAAATAGTACAAAAGTTAAGGGATGGTGATTCAATTTTTCAAGCAAAAAGAGTAATAGTTATTATTGAGCACTGGATTCAAAAGAAGTCAATGTAATTAATGAGTTAATTGACTTAAAAACAAAGCTAAATCTCATGTCTCCAAAAGTTTACCACAAAAACCATTTTGAAAAAATCATTAGGATTGATTCAATAGTAAAGAATTTGAGTAATTTATATGAAATCATAAATTCGAACATCAGTGATATCATTATATTAAAAAATTGTTTCAAAAGGAACACAAATGATTAAATCTAAATTATTCTTCACCTGTTATCAAAAAAAATAAAATTATTCTTCACCCATTAAGTACATGGGAAGGATTCGTTTATAATTTATTTTACAAATTACACTAAGTATGACCCATCATACACTCTTTATTGAAGTATGACCGGTCATACTTAATGTAATTTATAAGAATTTGTAAATAAAAAATTTATAAATATATCGTTTCCTTTAAATTTATTCGTTAACTAATTTCTGGATGTCTAAAAGCAAACGGTGATAGAAATGTCAGATATTAACGACCAAACAATTTATACACGAAATTTTAGAGTCATTTACCTCTTTCATCTTCACCCCATCTGCTGGTAACTGCAAATTGTAAAAATAAAAATAAGCAACATTCCTCTATGTTTTGACATTTTATTATAGAAAAATAATTATGAGATAATTATTTCACGTAACAGAGACAAACTAATGAGATCTACTTTTTTTTTTCTTTTTAAATAATGGACTCCACTATCTTATCTATGTTGCATGAGATAATTATCTCATAAGATAAATAGATCCCTTTATTATATGAAATAAAAATAGGGATATATTTTTCTCAGACATCCCCTCCTGCACTGACATAAAATATTCTACTGTTTTTTTTTTTTTTTTATATAATCAGTAGGTCCCACGGTTTGTCGTATCCGCATGAGAAACTTATAACCCACAAAAATATGAGCACCAAATCGTCACTGCGACGAAATATGATTTAGAGGACATATATGTGGACTTTTTTTTTGTAAAAAAAAAAAAAAAAAAAGTCCACATATATGTCCTCTAAATCATATTTGTGGACTTTACTTAGTATACAATATAGATATTTGGTGGGTCATACTCTCGCACCTCAACTAATAAGTTTAAGGGTTTTATAATTCTCATGTTGAAGGAGAATTGAAATCTCATGTTGTAGAGATAAAATGCATGTGGGACCCCTGTGTTGAAAAAAATTATATGTAAGACCCATGTCAGCACAGAAATCGAAGGGTGTGTAGAAAAATTGTAATTCTTTATGTAGAAGCAATTGATTTCTTTATAATCGAACTAAACCAATATGAACCGGAAAAAAAATAAAAAAAAAAACACCAATTTTGTTTAATTTTATATTTTTAAATTTCGTAAAAATAATCAATTGATTTGTCTTGTCTTTCTATTTCGTAAAATTAGATGATAGAGAGAGAGGGAAAGAATTGAGTGAGAGGGGATTAGAGCCAAGGAAGAGTTACTCTTTACCATTTAGTTTTACATGGATGATCAATATTAGTATTAATTAAAATCAATCTTGATCATCCATAAACGGTTATATTCTATGGTCGAGATTAGTTTTCATTTTTCTAATTTCATAGCTCAAGATATATCATATGTGTATGTGTTTTCTAATTTCATAGCTCAAGATATATGTGTGTGTGATATTATACTTACAACCTCTTACAATCGTTTTTAATATCTTTTGATCAAAATCAAATCAACGATTAAAAAATAACATCAAATAAGAGCCGTTGATTATATTTTGATCCAATACCAATAAAAAGGATTATATATATATATATATATATATATATATATATATTAATTATATCTATTTTTATATATTGTTAGATTTCAACCCACTAGTTTTTTATGAAAATGCTAAATAATGCTTTTATTAAAATTTCACACAAATTTACGATTCATTACATTATTAAAAAAAATAAAAACACGTATAAAGATAGTTTTTTTCTTGACTATAACAGGAAATCGGATTAATCTTTATCAATATATGGATATATAATTTTTAAATATATTCATATGTTGATGGAGATTAATCCAATTTAAATATTGTTGGACTTGACGATTCTTCTAAATTTTTTTTTTTATTCCCAAAGTTCAAATTCGAAACTTATTACCATATATCCTTCATTCTTTCTCTCTTTCTCCTTTTTTATTTATTTATTTGGAGTTCAAGTGTGTATTTTTTTTAAAAAAAACACACACACACATCACCTGAAACAAGCAGTGATCAATGGCAAGCTGAACATCCTTAAAAGCCTCGCGAGCATGACGCCTAGCAGGTGCCTCATCCATGTTGGACATAAAAATGTTGTGCAAATCATCACTCATCATCATATCTTGTAGTTCTTCTTTTATGCTTCCATCCATTCCTCCTTTCTTGCTCTCTCTACGCAAAATGCTAGTTATATATAATGTGAAAGAGATAACACAAATGGGACTCAAAATGTGAAGAAAAAAGAGCAAAAGAGAGATAGAGAGCATGAGTAATATGTTCAAGTTTGTGGGACTGATCGAAGGATGGAGAAGTCAGAGGCAGATGGGAAATTGGAGTCAGATAGAGAGGTTCCTAAAGAAGAGGGGGTGACAAGTTAACACTAAGTAGTACCATTTATCATATGAGTTTGGTTCCAAAATTTAATTCAAACAGATGGGTAGTTATTATTTTCTCACCTTATTCATTTATGATTGCATCTACTTTTCCCTTCCTCTTATGGTACACATGTCTAGAATAGTACACTGTAAATATGAAATCTAACCAATATTTATTAATTCCTATCTTACGTTACTTTCAGTGCTTGCTAAAAATAATATTTTTTATATTTGCAAAATTGTAGATAAACTCAAATATTACTTGTAACTCATGAAAATGAGAATTTGGAAAGGGAGAGGATATAATTTTTCTTGTAATAGGTGGATATAATCTTAATGGGTGAAGCATTAGGTAAAATACATTAATTAAGATTTAAGATTTAATATTTAAATTTTAATTATTAGAGTAAAACGAGATGAATATTGGGGTGGCTCTCCAAATACTATCTTAGGCCTTGAATTCGAAATTTCTGAAAAAAGAAAATAATTTTTTTACCTCTTAAATGGTTGTTGGTTCCATCAGTAATTAAAAGTTAAATTCATTGATGTCCTATATACGAAATTAAGATTTTTTTTTTATCAAACCATAATGCTTGGGCCGATAAGGGTAAGTAAAAAGAGTTGCATTGTAATTAATAATTATAGATTTTAGTATAGTGGTAAGTGTACTTAATCCAATAATTTAATTTCCTTTTTTTTTTTCAGAATAATATATAATATATTTATTTTTTTTAAATTTTTAATTTTAAATTAATTATATATTTTCATATTTTTAAATATTTTTCTTTTGATTTATATTTTAAAAATTTTACATATATCTTTTATAATTTTAAAATATTTGTTTTCGTACAAATCTCTTTTAAAAGTGAAAGCAGCGTAGCTCGAGAGGATTTTTTATGTTCCGAAACCACCAACAATAGGGTGATTCCTTTGTGTAAATGAGATGGTAAAAATAAAAAAGAGAAAAATGATATGGATAAAAAGAAAAAGAGTTTACCAAAAAAAGAAAAAAGAAAAAAAAGAAAAAATTGATCTTTTGAAAGAGAACACCAAGTTTTGAACGCGGCTGGACTATTAAAAAATATTTACGCCTTGCTCCTATCTATATCTGGACCAAATATGGTACCACATTTTTCTGAACATTGATAACATTGAAAAGGACTAACCCAACCCTTTTGCTTTCGGATGGTGTCCTCATATATTGAAAACTAGCAATATGCTGGGAGTTGCCACCCATTTGTACTGTCTTAAATTAAAGTGAAACAAAATTATTTATTAATTAAAGTCATCATGGGTCATGAGAATATATTTTGCTGGGAGCTGCCACCCATTTGTACTGTCTTAAATTAAAGTGAAACAAAATTATTTATTAATTAGAGTCACCATGGGTCATGAGAATATATTTTGTTATGTTAAAATTTCACATGACTTGATAATATAAAAATTGGAAAAAAAAAATCTTTTTAAAAGATATAAGCTTGTGTTCTTTTAAGTGATTTCGCAAAGTCTGATCAGTAAGATTTTGTGTAAATCTGAAAAGTTATTTTTTTTTCTCTCCCCAGTCACATCACTGACATAAAAAGTGAAAAAAATAACTTTTCAAATTTACACAAAGTCTGATTGATCAAATTTTGTCTAAGTCACTAAAAGAAATAAACATCCACTAAACCCATAAAAATTTATGAGGTTTATTAGTCTCATTTTGTAGGAAAATTTCTCTCTTATGTCACACTCACAAACCAACAATGGGACCCACCAAAATAAGATAGAAAAAAAAAATTAAATAGATCCAATATTATTTTTCAGTGTGCAGGAAACGAATCTGTCTTATGTGACAGATGAAAAGTAAAACTCAAAATTTATATCTATCTCTTTTCTTATTAATAATAATTGAATCCCACTTATTTAATACATGCGAATAAATAAATAAACACAAAAATTTCACATAATCAAATCATATAAAATTTTAACATCAGCGATGCACTCGATCCGTATAAATTTTCTTTCTTACGGGTATGGCCACTCTGTATCTGCACACTTGCCCCTAAATATTTTTGGTCTGACAAATGACAATGCATGTGCTCTATGCCTCTATCCCATAATCAATTACTATGATTTCCTTATCATCTAAAAGAGAGACAGTTGCATCCCATTTTCCATATCACCCTCAAATGGGTGGCAGTAATTAATCAAAGTCTCTTTGTGTACCATGTCCTCTATACTTTGTTCAACTTACGCGAACCCAGCTACCTTATTAATACCCCTAACTCCCTATGACTTCTATCCATATTTCTAATATTGAAGCATTAAACATCTTGTTAATAATCCTTTAAATTGATGTGTGCTTTTTTTTTTTTTTTTGTTGTTCAACAATTGACTTCTTACTTTTTCATATAAATTAACTACTTTTTCAAAAAAAAAAAAAATTTATTTTGGAAATTTTAAATTGGTTATAGCCATCTTTTATCTCATTTAGTTTGTCGGAAAGTTTAACCATGCTTCAGTTTTTAGCATTTGTCTTTTGGAAAATATTAGGCTTCCTTATTTGTATGGTTAACTTTGTCTATTTTTTTCACTAATTTGTTTTAACTTTTAATTTTAATTATTGAAATAGTATAACTTGCACAAAGTCGTGAGGTCTCACTAGAGGTGGCAATTTGGGTTGACCGGCCCCGACCCGCCCCGCTCCGCCACCAACCCGCCAAAAACAGGGCGGGGCGGGTTGACCCGCCAAAAAATATGGGTTGGAAAAATGAACCCACCCCGTTTTATGGTGGGTTGGCGGGTCAACCCACCAACCCGCCAATTAAAAAATAATAATTAAAATTTAAAATAAATTATATTTTATGAATTTTTCTAATATTATTTTATTTTATTTCACACTTCTCTATATTTTTTAGTCTCAATCTTAAATGTATACTAATATTTGTTAAACATTCTTTAGGAACTTATATTTAGATAACATTTGTCATAAATAAATTTTTTATTTTTTATTTTTTTTAAGAAGTACTAAGATTAAAAAAAATTTGGATATCACAAAAATTTAAGGACTAATGAAATAATACCTAATTATAAAAAAAATAAAATTTATAACCCGGCGGGTCAACCCGCCCCGCGACGGGTTGAACCCGTTTTGACCCACTTCTAGGCGGGGCGGGTTGAGTGGGTTGGTGGGTTGAAAACCTCAACCCAACTCGCCCCGTTTTGGCGGGTTGGCCCGCCGAGCTCAACCCATATTGCCACCTTTAGGTCTCACTGTTAGATATAGCTCATACTTCGCATGCTGATAAGATTGTTGAGCAGGTGAGGGCCGGGGAAGCCATCCCAGTGGGGATTTGGGAGGCAGCGCCCCCAGGCCCGTAGAGATTAGGTACTATCGTGGGCCTCTGATTTATTGTATCTTTTTCTTTTCTTAGCAATTTGAGCTTGAACCCGTGAATAGTTGCTCTGCTATTAAGTTTTTTTTAATTCTATTTATATTTTCTTTGTAAACTGAATGACTTGTAACCAGTGACGGTAAGGTGAATATAGTACAGACAAGCTAGACGTAACTTAAATTGAGAGAACCATGATAAATCACTGTGTCAATTCTCTCTCTTTCTCTTTTCATTTGCGATTTGTGTGTGATTGTCAATTTCCAACACTCACTCACAATTTATAATTTGTTTTTATAAAATTCTTTGAACAAAATCATGCACATCTAGCACGACTTTTATTCAATTTAATTTTTTGAAGTATCTAATATTCTAAAAGAAACTCATTCTTTGACAAGTTTGCTGACGTGTCGTTTTCTCCTTCACTTTCAGGTTTGTGTTCACACTACAAAATATTTAAAACATTTCCTTCTTTGCTAAAAAAGAATAAAAATAAAAATATATTAAATAAAATCGAATTTGTAATTAAATTCAATTGAAAAAATATGTTAACAATTGTTGGTGGCAGACAACTCATTTAATGTCTCATTACTTTCTGAAATCTTGATTTTCAAATTTGAATTTGAATTTTTAATTTTTAATTTTTAATTTTGAATTTGAATTTTAATGGGTGGGAAAACATTTGAACAATTGTTGGTAGCTATGGGTGAAACTGGGCCGGGCCGGCCTACAGGGGCCTACGGCTCGGCCTACGTCAGACCAGACCAGACCTAGTATATTTCGTTAAACAAGCCGGACTTGGGCTTTGAAAAAGCCTGTTTAATAAAAAGGCCGTAGGCCCATTTTCACAAGACCTGGCCTATAAGCCTACAGACCGGCCTATATTGTACTATTTATTTCAAATAAATTAAAATATAATAAGTATGCCTTGAAGAAAAAACAAAAGATATAAATTTAATCAATTGCAATTATTTATAACTTAATTATATTCGATTATATTTTAATAGAAATTTGACTTTATTTTTTATGTAGGAAGAATCAACATCTCAGCATATTAGATTGTGTATATGAATATATTAAAAGATTTTTGGGAGAGGTTATACTTACTACAAGCATTATGATGTGTTTGTTGGATTCATGTAGTTATTTTAATTTACGTAGTATGAATTTGTTTGTTGGATCTGATGAAATATTTGTTATTTAGTTTGAGCATTTTGCTTTTGGGAGTGACTTAAATGTATATTGTATAAGTTTTATTGTGATTCATGATTCTGTTTGGACGTTGAAATTATGATTTTTGGTTTAGCAACATAATTTGAGTATTGTGTAAAGTTGATCCATGGTTCTGCTGGGAAGTTAAAAATTAATAGGCTAACGGGCTGGGCCAGGCCCTTTTTTTTTAAACGGGCCAAGACATGCTAACAGTTAGACTCGTACTAGGCTTGGGACAAGCCAAATTGAAATTTTTTGACGTAGGCTTGGGCTTTTCGAGGCAAAGCTTGGCCCAGCCCAGCCCACTTTAACCCTTATTGGTGGCAGACAGCTCATTTATTATCCCATTACTTTTTTGTTAAAATATAATCATTAAAAAAACGAAAATACTTAGTAAAAAATACAAATATTTTGTGTATAAATAGGATATGTGTTATTGGTTTTTTTATTTGGTAATTAACTTGTGTGCACATATTTCTTCTCTTATCTATGTGTTTATCTCTTCATCTTCTCAGATTGTTGTTCTATCACATGAACATGTAATATTTTTGCTTTTTTTTTTTTGCAGCTTTGTTGTAGAACAAAACTGACGAGATGATTTGGAATCACTGGGATATTGCTTTTGTACTTCCTCAGAGGAAGGTATGACTTAAACAACTTATACCACATTGTTTTGGAAAGACCTAATATTAACAATTTATAGCGAGTCAAACTTATTTCACACCCTTTTCCTTCTCTACATTTTCAACAAACTTATTTCTCAACAAAAACATTTCATATAAATTTGACTCAAACCATTTCAAATTAAAACTTTAAACTTTAATATCTGTTTAAAAATGATAAAAAAGATTTCGAGCGTCTAATTTAAAAACAAAAAATTAACTCTTTTCTGAATGCTTGGTTTGTATTTTTAAAATTTAAATTCTAAATTTGACTTAAACAAAAACTAGCTAATTTAAACTTTAAATTTTAATATCTATTTAAAAAGGATAAAAATGATTTCGAGCGTCTAATTTAAAAACAAAATACTTACTGTTTTCTAAACGCTTGGTTTGTATTTTTAAAATTTAAATTCTAAATTTGACTCAAACAAAAACTAACTAATTTAAACTTTAAATTTTAATATATGTTTAAAAAGGATTTCGAGCTTCTAATTTAAAAACAAAAAATTTACTATTTTTTGAACGCTTGATTTGTATTTTTAAAATTTAAATTCTAAATTTGAATAAAAAAAAATTAACTAATTTAAACTTTAAATTATAATATATGTTTAAAAAGGATAAAAAAGATTTCAAGCGGCTAATTTAAAAACAAAATACTTACAGTTTTTTGAACGCTTGGTTTGTATTTTTAAAATTTAAATTCTAGAATTGACTCAAACAAAAACTAACTAATTTAAACTTTAAATTTTAATATTTTGCTTAAAAAGGATTTCGAGCGTCTAATTTAAAAACAAAAAATTTAATGTTTTTTGAACGTCTAATTTTAAAATCCCACTACTATCTACTTTGGAATTTCCAAATTAATAATAACTCATTGCTTTCTAAAATATTTATTTTAAATTTCGAATTTCATTTAAATTTCAATTTTGAATTTGAATTTTGAATTTTAAACTTTGTAATGGTGCAAAAATATTTGGACAATTATTGGTGGGAGACAACTCATTTATTATCTCATTACTTTCTACATGGTAACTGTTAACCATATCAATGCTGCATAGAAAAAAAACTATTTTGCTAAAATATGATCATTAAAATCTAATATTCTAAAAGAAACTCATTCTTTGGCAAGTTTGCTGACGTGTCGTTTTCTCCTTCACTTTGAGGTTTGTGTTCACACTACAAAATATTTAAAACATTTCCTTCTTTGCTAAAAAAAAATAAAAAATAAAAATATATTAAATAAAATCGAATTTGTAATTAAATTCAATTGAAAATATATGTTAACATTTGTTATGGCAGACAACTCATTTAATGTTTCATTACTTTCTGAAATCTTGATTTTCAAATTTGAATTAGAATTTTTAATTTTTAATTTTTTAATTTTTAATTTTAATTTTTAATTTTTAATTTTTAATTTTTAATTTTTAATTTGAATTTTAATGGGTGGGAAAACATTTGAACAATTGTTGGTGGCTATGGGTGAAACTGGGCCGGGCCAGCCTACAGGGGCCTACGACTCGGCCTACGTCAGACCAGACCTGACCTAGTATATTTCGTTAAACAGGCCGGACTTGGGCTTTGAAAAAGCCTGTTTAATAAAAAGGCCGTAGGCCCATTTTCACAAGACCTGGCCTATATGCCTACAGGCCGGCCTATATTGTACTATTTATTTCAAATAAAATAAAATATAATAAGTATGCCTTGAAGAAAAAACAAAAGATATAAATTTAATCAATTGCAATTATTTATAACTTAATTATATTCGATTATATTTTAATAGAAATTTGACTTTATTTTTTATGTAGGAAGAATCAACATCTCAGCATATTAGATTGTGTATATGAATATATTAAAAGGTTTTTGGGAGAGGTTATACTTACTACAAACATTATGATGTGTTTGTTGGATTCATGTAGTTATTTTAATTTACGTAGTATGAATTTGTTTGTTGGATCTGATGAAATATTTGTTATTTAGTTTGAGCATTTTGCTTTTGAGATTGACTTAAATGTATATTGTATAAGTTTTGTTGTGATTCATGATTCTGTTTGGACGTTGAAATTATGATTTTTGGTTTAGCAACATAATTTGAGTATTGTGTAAAGTTGATCCATGGTTCTGCTGGGAAGTTAAAAATTAACAGGCTAACGGGCTGGGCCAGGCCATTTGTTTTTTTATAAACGGGCTAAGAAAGGCTAACAGTTAGACTCGTACTAGGCTTGGGACAGGCCAAATTGAAATTTTTTGATGTAGGCTTGGGCTTTTCGGGACAAATCTTGGCCCAGCCCAGCCCACTTTAACCCCTATTGGTGGAAGACAGCTCATTTATTATCCCATTACTTTTTTGTTAAAAAATAATCATTAAAAAAACGAAAATACTTAGTAAAAAATACAAATATTTTGTGTATAAATAGGATATGTGTTCTTGGTTTTTTTATTTGGTAATTAACTTTTGTGCACATATTTCTTCTCTTATCTATGTGTTTATCTTCTTCATCTTCTCAGATTGTTGTTCTATCACATGAACATGTAATATTTTTTGCTTTTTTTTTTGCAGCTTTGTTGCAGAACAAAACTGACGAGATGATTTGGAATCACTGGGATATTGCTTTTGTACTTCCTCAGAGGAAGGTATGACTTAAAAAACTTATACCACATTGTTTTGGAAAGACCTAATATTAACAATTTATAGCGAGTCAAACTTATTTCACACCCTTTTCCTTCTCTACATTTTCAACAAACTTATTTCTCAACAAAAACATTTCCTATAAATTTGACTCAAACCATTTCAAATTAAAACTTTAAATTTTAATATCTATTTAAAAATGATAAAAAAGATTTCGAGCGTCTAATTTAAAAACAAAAAATTAACTCTTTTCTGAATGCTTGGTTTGTATTTTTAAAATTTAAATTCTAAATTTGACTGAAACAAAAACTAGCTAATTTAAACTTTAAATTTTAATATCTATTTAAAAAGGATAAAAATGATTTCGAGCGTCTAATTTAAAAAAAAAATACTTACTATTTTCTAAACGCTTGGTTTGTATTTTTAAAATTTAAATTCTAAATTTGACTCAAACAAAAACTAACTAATTTAAACTTTAAATTTTAATATATGTTTAAAAAGGATTTCGAGCGTCTAATTTAAAAACAAAAAATTTACTATTTTTTGAACGCTTGATTTGTATTTTTAAAATTTAAATTCTAAACTTGAATTAAAAAAATTAACTAATTTAAAATTTAAATTATAATATATGTTTAAAAAGGATAAAAAAGATTTCAAGCGTCTAATTTAAAAACAAAATACTTACAGTTTTTTGAACGCTTGATTTGTATTTTTAAAATTTAAATTCTAGAATTGACTCAAACAAAAACTAACTAATTTAAACTTTAAATTTTAATATTTTCTTAAAAAGGATTTCGAGCGTCTAATTTAAAAACAAAAAATTTAATGTTTTTTGAACGTGTAATTTTAAAATCCCACTACTTTCTACTTTGGAATTTCCAAATTAATAATAACTCATTGCTTTCTGAAATATTTATTTTAAATTTCGAATTTCATTTAAATTTCAGTTTTGAATTTGAATTTTGAATTTTAAACTTTGTAATGGTGGAAAAATATTTGGACAATTATTTGTGGGAGACAACTCATTTATTATCTCATTACTTTCTACATGGTAACTGTTAACCATATTAATGCTGCATAAAAAAAAACTATTTTGTTAAAATATAATCATTAAAATCTAATATTCTAAAAGAAACTCATTCTTTGGCAAGTTTGCTGATGTGTCGTTTTCTCCTTCACTTTCAGGTTTGTGTTCACACTACAAAATATTTAAAACATTTCCTTCTTTGCTAAAAAAGAATAAAAATAAAAATATATTAAATAAAATCGAATTTGTAATTAAATTCAATTGAAAAAATATGTAAACAATTGTTGGTGGGAGACAACTCATTTAATTTTCTATTACTTTCTGAAATCTTGATTTTCAAATTTGAATTTGAATTTTTAATTTGAATTTTTAATTTTTAATTTTAATTTTTAATTTTTAATTTTAATTTTAATGGGTGGGAAAACATTTGAACAATTGTTGGTGGCTATGGGTGAAACTGGGCCGGGTCGGCATACAGGGTCCTACGGCTCGGCCTACGTCAGAGCAGACCTGACCTAGTATATTTCGTTAAACAGGCCGGACTTGGGCTTTGAAAAAGCCTGTTTAAAAAAAAGACCGTAGGCCCATTTTCACAAGACCTGGCCTATAAGCCTACAGGCCGGCCTATATTGTACTATTTATTTTAAATAAAATAAAATATAATAAGTATGCCTTGAAGAAAAACAAAAGATATAAATTTAATCAATTGCAATTATTTATAAGTTAATTATATTCGATTATATTTTAATAGAAATTTGACTTTATTTTTTATGTAGGAAGAATCAACATCTCAGCATATTAGATTGTGTATATGAATATATTAAAAGATTTTTGGGAGAGGTTATACTTACTACAAGCATTATGATGTGTTTGTTGGATTCATGTAGTTATTTTAATTTACGTAGTATGAATTTGTTTGTTGGATCTGATGAAATATTTGTTATTTAGTTTGAGCATTTTACTTTTGAGAGTGACTTAAATGTATATTGTATAAGTTTTGTTGTGATTCATGATTCTGTTTGGACGTTGAAATTATGATTTTTGGTTTAGCAACATAATTTGAGTATTGTGTAAAGTTGATCCATGGTTCTGCTGGGAAGTTAAAAATTAACAGGCTAACGGGCTGGGCCAGGCCATTTGTTTTTTTATAAACGGGCCAAGACAGGCTAACAGTTAGACTCGTACCAGGCTTGGGACAGGTCAAATTGAAATTTTTTTATGTAGGCTTGGGCTTTTCGGGATAAATCTTGGCCCAGCCCAGCCCACTTTCACCCCTATTGGTGGCAGACAGCTCATTTATTATCCCATTACTTTTTGTTAAAAAATAATCATTAAAAAAACGAAAATACTTAGTAAAAAATACAAATATTTTGTGTATAAATAGGATATGTGTTATTGGTTTTTTTATTTGGTAATTAACTTCTGTGCACATATTTCTTCTCTTATCTATGTGTTTATCTTCTTCATCTTCTCAGATTGTTGTTCTATCACATGAACATGTAATATTTTTGCTTTTTTTTTTTTTTGCAGCTTTGTTGTAGACCAAAACTGACAAGATGATTTGGAATCACTGGGATATTGCTTTTGTACTTCCTCAGAGGAAGGTATGACTTAAACAACTTATACCACATTGTTTTGGAAAGACCTAATATTAACAATTTATAGTGAGTCAAACTTATTTCACACCCTTTTCCTGCTCTACATTTTCAACAAACTTATTTCTCAACAAAAACATTTCATATAAATTTGACTCAAACCATTTCAAATTAAAACTTTAAATTTTAATATCTGTTTAAAAATGATAAAAAAGATTTCGAGCGTCTAATTTAAAAACAAAAAATTAACTCTTTTCTAAATGCTTGGTTTGTATTTTTAAAATTTAAATTCTAAATTTGACTCAAACAAAACTAGCTAATTTAAACTTTAAATTTTAATATCTGTTTAAAAAGGATAAAAATGATTTCGAGCGTCTAATTTAAAAACAAAATACTTACTGTTTTCTAAATGCTTGGTTTGTATTTTTAAAATTTAAATTCTAAATTTGACTCAAACAAAAACTAACTAATTTAAACTTTAAATTTTAATATCTGTTTAAAAAGGATTTCGAGCGTCTAATTTAAAAACAAAAAATTTACTATTTTTTGAACGCTTGATTTGTATTTTTAAAATTTAAATTCTAAAATTGAATAATAAAAATTAACTAATTTAAACTTTAAATTATAATATATGTTTAAAAAGGATAAAAAAGATTTCAAGCGTCTAATTTAAAAACAAAATACTTACTGTTTTTTGAACGCTTTGTTTGTATTTTTAAAATTTAAATTCTAAATTTGACTCAAACAAAAACTAACCAATTTAAACTTTAAATTTTAATATTTGTTTAAAAAGGATTTCGAGCGTCTAATTTAAAAACAAAAAATTTAATGTTTTTTGAACGTCTAATTTTAAAATCCCACTACTTTCTACTTTGGAATTTCCAAACTAATAATAACTCATTGCTTTCTGAAATATTTATTTTAAATTTCGAATTTCGTTTAAATTTTAATTTTGAATTTGAATTTTGAATTTTAAACTTTGTAATGGTGGAAAAATATTTGGACAATTATCGGTGGGAGACAACTCATTTTTTATCTCATTACTTTCTACATGGTAACTATATCAATGCTGCATAAAAAAAAAAAACTATTTTGTTAAAATATAATCATTAAAATAACGAAAATATTTTGTAAAAAAATGCAAATATTTTGTGTATAAATAGGATACGTGTTATTGGATTTTTTTCATTTGGTAATGAGCTCTTGTGCACATATTTCTTCTTGTATCTGTCTGTTTATCTTCTTCATCTTCTGAAATTGTTGTTCTATTACATGAACATGTAATATATATATATTTTTTTGCAGCTTTGTTGTAGAACAAAATTGACGGGGATATTTGGAATCACTGGGATATATGCTCTTTGGCTACCATCTCAAAATTCAACACGGTAAATATTTTTCCTTTATCTTAAAGTCCTTCTATTTTCTATCTTTAATTTATGCAAAAGACATTAAATGAGCTGTCTGCCACCAAAACTTTTCCAAAAGTTTTCCCATTATTACAAAGTTAAAATTTCAAATTCAAAATTCAAATTTAAACATAAATTCAAAATTTAAAAAAATTGACTTTTTATTAATTTGAAAATTCTAATGTAGAAAGCAGTGAGACATTGAATGAGTTGTCTGCCACCACAAATTGTTCACTTAATTTTTCATTTAATTTATTTCCAAATTTCGAATTTATATTACAATATAAATAATTTTGTTATTTTACAATATTTTTTTAATGTTTTTATTTTTTTTATACAATATTAGTAGGGCTAACAATTACCCATATAAAAAATAGTGGAATATACAACAAAAGAAAAATAAAGGTCTTTTTTACTCATAACATACAACAAAAGAAAAGTAGTGGGACATTAAATGAGCTATTTGCCACCAACAAAATTTCAAATTTTATTCCACCATTACAAAGTTAAAAATTCAAATTTAAATATAAATTCAAAATTTAAAAGAGTTGAGTTATTATTAATTTGGAAATTCCAATGTAGAAAGAAATGTGATATTAAATGAGTTGTCTACCACCAAAAATTGCTCACATAATTTTTCATTTAATTTATTTCTAAATTTTGAATTTATTTTACAATATAAATAATTTTGTTATTTTACAATGTTTTTTTAATGTTTTTATTTTTTTATGCAGCATTAATAGGGCTAACAATTACCCATGCAAAAAATAGTGGGATATATATATGGAAAAATATTTCTCCGGCAACTTGAGATAAGTTTATCTCCGGCCACCCCAAAACTACGTCGTTTTGTTTATTTATTTCCTTATATCAATTGATTCACCTATGAATGGTTATGATTTCCTTTTTCTCTCTTCCTTTATCACCATTGATCCATCTTGTACGTTTATGATTTAGTAGCTTGAGAAACAATAAGCGTATATATATATATATATATATATATATATATATATATATATATAGGGTTTTATTAATCTCATGTTAAAGAAGATAAGTTATCTTATATCATAAAGATAAATTTGTAGGCTCCACCACCTGAAAAAATAAAATAAAAAATAAAATAAAAAGGTGACACAGTTATCGAAGGGTGTGTAGAAGGAAAAACTTATCTCAAATTTGTAGGCTCCACTACCTGAAAAAATAAATAAAAAAATATAAAATAAAAATGTGAGAAAAAACTTATCTCGTGTGTGCGTGCGTGCGTGTGTGTCGTTTTGGACTCACTAAATATAACTTTTATCTCCAGTCATTGGAGAAACATATATATATATATATATATATATATATATATATATATATATATATATATATATATATATATATAGGGCTTAACATTTCTGCAGCAGCTGTAGATAGTGTTATCTACAACTGACACAGAAAAGTGGGCCCCACAGCTTCTTAAAAAAAAAAAAAAAAAACTCAGGATCCGTTGCTGTATCCTAGGATTCGGACGTGTATCCTTGCTTGCTGTAGGTACAGCAGCTGCAGAAATCATTTTGCCATATATATGGTAAAAAAAATTTAAATATACTTAATTATGAGTTACTTATATCACTCCGGGAGTCCTTGTAGTGTTTCTATCTAGGAAGCAAACATGTAAATATACGGGATTAATTTGGATACAATTCAATATCAATATGTATTATCTACATACAATTTTTTTTAAAAATTATAAGATAAAATATGATTAAAATAAATATAATGTAAACATTAAAATATAAATCTTAAATTAGAATAAAGATATTAATATTTTATAAGTAAGCTTTAGTTATTTTGTACATAATAAATTATTATTATTATTTATTTAGTCATTAATATTGATGCGTAAAATCGGCAAGTGAACCGATCGTACCAAGTAATAAAGAGTGAGTAGAGTATCGTCTCCACGAGGATTGAGACACCTAAGTTGTTATAATTATTCCTCTCTTGTTGGATTAATCAAAATAGGTTGAGAACAATTGTGGTTTATAAAATAAACTAAAACAATTAAAGGAAAAAAAATGTAAATGATTCCAAAAGTGCTTTCAGAATGCACGAACAAAAGATTAAGGATGGAGAAAATATTTGAGAAAATATTGCGGTAAAGAGAAACAAACACCTTTCTGATCCCCACCTTGCAACTTGGATTACGTTTACATTTACCTATTCAATTGATCGAACAATTCATCATCTTTTATATGATTAGTTAAGCCCTAATCCCTTAGTGATCTTAACCTAGTCAACTCTATTAGAATCCTAATCCCTTAGAAATCCCTTTTCGAGTTAACCCTTAGAATCAATGAACCTTTAACGTTCGCTGTTCATGTAGCCTATCCCTAGTGCGTACATGAACAGTTATCTTATTCTTTGTCAGGAATTAGAATTCCAACATCCCTATTGAAAATCCTAACCCTCGCAATCCTACTAGATTGATCAGTTCCAATAGAATTATAAAATGAAGAACAGGAAAAGATAAACTCAATTAAAATAGATAAACATAAATTTCAACCAAGGTACAAGGGGTTTACATCAAGGGTTGTGACCCTTACCACAATGATAAAACTAGCCAGACATATTCATGTCTGACAAAATAACAATAAAATAACGTAGCATTTAAAACCTAGAAGAGAGAGGGAAGATGAAGATCTTCCGTCTTGATCGATCGAATCCTTGAATCTCTGAGAAGCTCCAAGGAATCTCCACTTTCTTTGTTGTTTTTCTCCTCTTGATTGTTAAAAACTCCTTCTCCCTTTGTTTATGATCCTTTTATTAGGTTTTGTGAAAACCTATTTTCACTTGCACTCCCATTGGGCCTTATTTTAGCTGATTCGCACTTAAAAATATATCGCCCACGCACGGGGCGCTAAGCCTGGCGCCCCAAACTTGGGAGAAACAGAAGCTGAATCTGTCAAAGGCGCCCCGGGCGCCAACTCTGGAGTGCCGTGCGCCAGTCCCGCGCTCCGTGCGCCAACTCCTGCGCGCTGGGCGCCAGGTTGGAGCGTCGTGCGCCACCTACCGCGCTCCGTGCGCGACCGAAACAGAAGCAAATCGTCGCTAAGGCGCCCCGTGCGCCATGTATCACGCCCCGTGCGCCAGTTTGGAGCTCTGAGCGTCGTGCGCCAGCGGGAAATTTGGTTTCTCCGTTTTTGCTCCTTTTTGCGGTTTTTCCTGCTATTTAAACATATAACTTGAGTGAGAACATGATTGAGAAGGAATAATCAATATTTCTTGCATTTAATGACTATTTTCACTCATTTATGATTAATTCCTTGCTTCTTTCAAGTTAGAAAACATTATATGCTAGACGCACATCAAACAATTCCCAGATTTAGATGTTGTTGTCCTCAGCAATAAACAGAATTTAGGCATGGGAAGCAAGGTTCAATCAATCAAGCACAACATTGCACAGGCAATCATAAAGATCACTATACTAAGCATGAATGATTTCCACGTCAAACTTAAGATGATGCTCATCAACTACATTCAAACATCAGAGTCTAACTTGATTACCCCTCACAAGACATAATATTCACTCATCACTCAGTGTTTGGGGATATTTGTCATCACTCATTCCATCACAGCTGTTGCACTGCCATAAGCTTGATCTTATTCTCAAGTTCCTGAAGATGAGGAACACCAACACATGCATGACTGATCAAAAGGGCTTCTCAAGGTTATAACTTGGCTTGGCTTTAAAGGTAGAATCATTTGGGAAGTAGCTGAATAATCATTGAGATTGAAACACCATTTTCATTAAGACTCAATCATGTCTCAACTTATGTTTCAGCTCCACTATTTACTTGGATTCATGATTCATCCTCTTTCTCACATTTTTCTTCATCATTGCTTTTCAATTTTTGCAATTTATTTTTCTTTCCTCTTCAATCTCACATGAGAACTATTCTTCTCTTTTCCTTTTCAACTGCTTAACTTCTAGTGGAGCTTACCTCAATCACTTCTAACTTTTTGATTATTGACATTTCAATCTCAATTAAGGTAAGTTCTGATGGAAGTGGTTTAAACAGTTTAATAAGGTAATTAAAAAAAATTGGTCTCAGGCTCAACATGGCTAACAATGGATGATTTCTCAGGTAGCTATTTGGCCATAAGCTTAATAGAATAAAATGCCTCTATCACTTCAACCAACACATGCATTAGAGAGAATTAGATCAAGTTCTAGAGTACTACTGCAGTGAGGACACTCTAAAAAAAATTCAACTGTATAGGCACAAACCTCACAAGCTGTGGTATCAAACTAGACTCCTCTTAATTTCATTCTAAGCATCATTATCATAGAAATCAAACAAACGAGCAATCATAATCTCTATTCATGCTCTATGCAATGTTATGACAATCCTGTATATCATGCAATGCTTCCTCATATTCAACCAAGGAATTGACTAAGTAGCAAATCTAAATCAGGACTGTGCTTTCACATAGCAGGAAATGAAACTAAAAAAAAAAATTCTACCAAAATGAAAATAACTAGAAAAGGTTAAAATGACTCCCCTGAAGTAGCCATGAATCTGCTGAACCTTTTTCTGTGTGTGATACCTCGATTGCCGTGTATGCGGCCCCAATTCCCAGATTTAGAATATTGTTGTCCTCAGCAATAACTAAAATAGTCAGAGAAAATATTGCTGCGCAAGTATAAACAACACACATGTGAAATGTCAAACAGAAATAACATGACCAATGTACCGGAGAATTACAACCCAAAATACCAAAGAGGTTCAAATGACCCGAACAAAAACCTAGATGGTCAAACAAAAACAACGAAAAATGCAAATAAAAATAAAATAACAAAAATAGCAAAGCAGGAAAGTAGGTGATGTCCTCCATAGTCACTCCTCATCCATGGTGTCGTGTTGGTCCGCTGGTGGTGGAGGTGATGCAGGTGGATGATATGACGGTGGGACTGGTGGATACTATGGCTGATAAGCAGTGTAGTCAATGGACATGCTCCTGCAAATGTCCTCAAACATATGAGTATGGTAATCTCCCTGCATAGTCTGTCTGTCGCTCTGAATGACCAAACGGTCCAGCTGAGATTGCATCTGTAAATAACTGGGAGAATCCTCGTAGACAAGGTCATGTCGTGGAACTCGGAATGTGGAAGAAGAGGATGCCCGTGCACGGATGGGTGTCTCTGGACGTGGCTCCTCTAATGAAGCACGTGGTGCTCTGCGGGGGCTTCGAGCAGCTAATTCTTCAGAAGTTAACTTAGAAGCTCAGACAATCTGCTCAATCTCAGTTTCCTTGACTAGATCTGTGTAGTTCTTAAGTGTCATAGTCTTTTCAACTAGGACATCTAAGGGTTCCTCAGGCAGAATGACAACTCCAGCCTTAACACACAGATGCATAATCACAGATGAGTGTGCAATCCGATTCTGGCCGAAATCCAAGCGCGCGGTGGCGCCGTTCTCCAACTCCAGCCTACAACGTCTTACAGCAGATCTGCGCGACCTACTCCAAGAGCCGCGCGATCTGCGTGAGTTTGAACATCATCACTCCCTCAAGATGAACATGTAGAAAGATGAAAATGGGAACTCTTACCTTGTCTCCAGCCATGAATGCAAGAAGGAGAGATGCTTGAAAAGAAGTAGTGTGCAAAACAAAATTGAAAAGAATCTATATGGAGAGTTGAGAAGGGGAAAGAGTTTGGAAGAGGGAAAGGTGTGAGTAATGGGGGAGTGTGGAAGGTGAAGGGTTTTATTTTTGGATTTTTAAAATTTTCTATTTTTTTTTTTTAAATTAACGCCTAAGTGCCCTCAGCGCCAGGTGTGGTTGGGCGCCGGATATAGCGCACTAGGCGCCAAACACCGGCGCCGTAATGGGCGCTCGGAGCGCCGACGATTTGGCCCAACAGGGCCAACGGAGCGCCTGGGACTCCGTAAATCGCGCTTGAGGCGCCGAAGGGGCGCTACCGGCGCCGTACTGGGCGCGCGGAGCGCTGGAGATTTGGCCCGACAGGGCCGACGGCGCTTGGGGCGCCTGACCTAGCGCTTGAGGTGCCAACTGGGCGCTACCGACGCCGTACTCGGCGCTCGGAGCGCCGGCGATTTGGTACACCTCCGCGCGTTGTGCGCTAAGTTACTGATTTTTCACCAATTTTTGCATAAATCCCTATGCCTAAATGGATCAAAACTGAACTATATTAAAAAAAAAAAAAAAAACTTAACAAAATGAAATAATTAAAATGACTCAAAACTATTGGGTTGCCTCCCAACTAGCGCTTGTTTAACGTCACGAGCCTGACACGGACTCTTTAAGTCTCTGGAGAAAGTAAAGAAACAGAAATTGTGTCCCTATATATGTCTCCGCCATGATAGATCTTCAATCGACACCCATTGACCTTAAAAGGTCTTTCAATGTTGAGAGGGGAAATCTCAACTGTACCATAGGGAAATACCTTCTTAACAACAAAAGGACCGGACCAACGAGACTTAAGTTTACCTGGAAACAACCGCAGTCGAGAGTTATATAACAATACCTGCTGTCCCTGCTCAAATTCTTTTGGCTGAATTTTCTTGTCATGCCATTTCTTTGTTTTCTTTTTGTAGATCCTGGCATTCTCATAAGCTGCTAACCTGAACTCATCTAACTCATTTAATTGTAGCAGTCTCTTATTATTAGCTTTTGATGGTTCAAAATTTAAAAATTTAATAGCCCACAAAGCTCTATGCTCTAATTCTACAGGCAGATGACAAGACTTACCATACACCAGTTGGAATGGTGACATACCTATTGGTGTTTTGAATGCTGTCCTGTATGCCCAGAGTGCATCATCCAGTTTCTTAGCCCAGTCCTTCCTTGAGTTGCCCACTGTTTTCTCTAGAATCCTCTTCAACTCTCTATTGGAGATTTCAACTTGTCCGTTGGTCTGAGGATGGTATGGTGTAGCTACTTTGTGAGTGACACCGTACTTTGTAAGCAAGCTCTCAAACTGTCTATTGCAGAAGTGTGTACCACCATCACTGATGATCGCACGAGGAATTCCAAAGCGGGTAAAAACGTTCTTCCGCAGGAAATTGACCACGACTTTGGCATCATTTGTGGGCAAAGCAACCGCTTCTACCCACTTGGACACATAGTCCACAGCAACCAGG